>NC_034603.1:4610638-4619183 GCF_900095145.1 Mus pahari | reverse complement strand
TCTGTGTAGCCTTGGCTGTCCTGGAACTCACTCTGTAGACCAGGCTGGCCTCGAACTCAGAAATTCGCCTGCCTCTGCCTCCCAAGTGCTGGGATCAAAGGCGTGCACCACCACGCCCGGCTACAGCAAGTTCTTATATCTTTGAACAAGGGTCACTTTCCACATGGAGCTAGGGTGTAGCTCAGTGAGAGCAGTATTTGTTTTGTTTTGGTACTTCTTGCTGTGTTCTGGATTGATAATATGTGCTTAATGACATTTGGAAAGTGAAATTAAAAGTTAACAAGTTGTTGCCAGACATGGTGACAGATGTCTATGATCTCAGGGACTGGGGCAAGAGAATTGCCACAAGTAAAGGGCAGCCTGGGTTACATTGATGACCCTGTCTTTCTTTTCTTTTTCCTTTCTTTTTTTAAAAGGAACAACTTACTTGTTAAATCACCACCATTAATTATTTGTTACAGCTTGGATGTCTCCCTCTGCCCCTCCCTTCTTTCTCCCCCTCCCCTCTCCCACTCCCTTCTTGGATTTGGTTTTTTGAGACAGGGTTTCTCTGTGCAATCCTGACTATTCTGGAACTCACTCAGGCTGTCCTCGAACTCAAAGATCTGCCTGTCTCTGCCTCCCAAGTGCTGGGATTAAAAGGTGCACCACCACTGCCCCAGTTCCTTTTTCTTTCTTTGTTTTGGTTTCTTGTGACACTGTGGCTGTGTCACCAGGGCGCCCTGCCTCAGTCCCTGAGTAATGGAATTGCTGGTGTTCAATACTCATTTTTAAGCTGAGGAGTTCCTTCTTTGCAGAGAGCTACACTGCCTGACACACATAGCCTGTATCTGTTTCCTTTCTGCAGTGATTGAGAAAGGTTTGCCTTTGAGCAGATTTTTTTCTCTAATGTCCCTTTGATAGTTTTCTGTTGAGCTGCTTATGAATAATGGACAGAATCATGACCAATCTGTAAGAATGGGAGTGTGCTAGCTCTGGTTTTGTAGCTGTAGGCTTCTTTCTGTCCTTTTAAGAGGCGGCTGGGGAGCTGAGGCACTTTTCTCTTGGCACTGATGATGCTTCACTTTAATCCATGCCCAGATGGATTGTTACAAACCATAACTCATGCTTTCCAGCAACACATTCTCTAGGAACTCGCTGCCTGGTACTGATGGATTGTTTCACATTGTGTTACAGATGCTCAAAGCAAAGGAACAGAAAGTTAGTCCCAGAGAAATTGCAGAAAACATTACCAAACACCTGCCGAACAATAAATACATTGACAAAGTTGAAATTGCGGGTCCTGGTATGATATGTTACCTTTCTTAATAAGTATATTGATGACTGCTTTTTGAAGTTTAAAATGGATTAAAACTTAAATCCTGGGTCTGAGGGTGTAACTCACGGTAAAGTGTTTTCCAAACGTGATAATAGTTGCCATGCTAGTGACCCATGCCCATCTGTGATCCTGTCTCCTCAGGAGACAGCATGGTGTGTGCAGGCCAGCCCGAGCACTCAAGTAAAATTTGAAATGGGTGTGGCTCATTGCTAGAGGGCTTACTGAGAGTGGGGGAGGCCCCAGACTCAAGCCAAGACCACCTCCCAACCCACAAGAAAAACCTCACAAGTTGGATTGGGACTTGGGAGCTGACATTTGGCAGCCAGTCCTTGGATGCGTTCCTTTGCCTGCCACTGATTCAGGCTTTCATCAGAAAAGAACAAGAAATGGCTGAGCCTACAGAGAAGGCCCTGCCTTTGTGAAAGTGGATGGGCTGCAGTAAGCAGCCGGGTTCGGGATGGGTTTGAAATAGATGCTAAGGCAGGTGCTTTCAGGGGGATTTGAGAACCGGTCTGGATTCCTGCTAGACTCCGGAGAGTTTGCCACAGCTATATCACATGCTGTAGTACCAGCATGAGTGAGGTGGGGAAAAACCCTTCATACACGCGGGAGACTGATGGTCTGCACTCCATCTCCTCTTTCAGGTTTTATTAACGTGCACTTGAGGAAGGACTTTGTGTCAGAACAGCTAACCAGCCTCCTAGTGAATGGGGTCCAGCTGCCTGTGCTTGGAGACAAGGAGAAGGTATCTGTGTGTCCTGCACTAGTGCTCCAGGCCTAGACCTGCAAGGGCTGCCCTTGCCCTCACTGGGGAGAGCAGGGGCGGACTGGCAAGCAGACTTCTGATGTACTTTATAATTATTTAATCACATCCCCTAGGCAGGTAAGGCTCATAACTGACACTTAAGCAGATATTGCTGAATAGTATACTTGAATAGTAATTTGTATACGTTCTTTTGATTCTTTATCACTTAATATGCTATTAGAACCACAAGAAAATCTGGTTTATGTGAATTAGAACCTAGACTAATATTTAAGTCCGACGTTATTAAGTGTTAGCATGATAAAAAAAATTTATTGCCCCCTTTTAAAAGTTTCTTTTCTCCCCCTTTTAGGTTATAGTTGACTTTTCCTCTCCCAACATAGCTAAGGAGATGCATGTTGGCCACCTCCGGTCAACCATCATAGGAGAAAGTACGAGTCGCCTCTTCGAATTTGCTGGATATGATGTGCTAAGGTGAGTTCTCACATTTGTTTGGAAATTTCTATAAAAAAAAAAAAAGTGATACATCCCATTTTTGAAGTATCTTTAACATCCTAGCTCAAAAGCTCAGTTCTGTTTTGTAGTCACTTACCCAGTAAGCTTTAAAAAATATATTCTGGGGGCTGGGAAGATGGCTGCAGGGTTAAAGTACCCACTGTTCTTGCTGAAGACCCAAGCTAAGTTCCTAATACCCCCACTGTGGAACTCATGCTGTCTGTAATTCCTGTGCCAGAGACTCCACACATATATGTGTAAATAAGATGGATGTTATAAAAACCCACCCTGATCTCCATCCTCTATTTGAACTTTTTTTATATCCTTTTTGTAAGCTTCCAGTGGAATCAAGGATACATCTCTATTCATTACATAGATTTTTTTTTTTTTTTTAAGATTTATTATTTGAAACAACAGAACCAGTGCATACCAGCAAAGGCCTTTAATCCCAGCACTAGACCTCTGAGCTTGGGGCCAGCCTAGTCTTCATAGTGAATTCTAGGACACCCAGAGCTACATCATGAGACCTTGTCTTAAGATAATAGAAAACAACAAAAAAGATTTATTTAATTTTATGTTTATGTCCTACATGAGTTTATATGCATATAGTGTCCTAGAGGCTAGAAGAGGGCATTGAATCTACCTGTAACTGTCTAATTAGTTAAAAACATTTATGAACTGTCATTCTGGGAACTGAACCCAGGTCCTCTGTAAGAGCTGTGGGTGTCCTTTAGCTGCTGTGCCATCCTACCAGCCTCCACAGAGTGCCTAATATATAACAAGAACTTACCGCCTAGTAGTCAGAAAGGCCTAGCAAGAAATGGACATGTTGGGCTTTGTAAGCCATGGTATAAACTTGGGATTCTGTTGTAACTAGTGGAGCAATATGATCCAAAAGATTACTCTGGTGGTAGTAAAGAAGCTAGCTAGGTAAATGAAGAAACCAACGGGATAAACAAGCTGTCCTCAGGCAGACAGGGAAGGCTGTTAAAGCATTTTGGAACCATTTATCTTAAGTGCCCTACAATGGTTGATTAAAAGATACATTTTTTCCTTCCTTTTATTATATATACTTCTTTACTGGGGAATTACTTTATTTTTTATTAGGGAATGATGCTTATAAAGGTTCTTCTAGGGATCAAACTCAGGTCTTTAGGCTTGGCGACAATGACTATTGACCGTGATGTTCTTGGTTAGCTGTATTACACACAGTTTATAGCCCATTGATTAGAAATTTATTTATTCAGTAAGTCTTAAGTTCTCACTCTAGTTAGCCTGTTACTGGTTACCCAGCATTGAGTGGGTGTAAGAGCACAGGGCTTTACCTTGCCAGGTAGCAATCCAGTTGAGGAGACAGCCACACAAGCGACTTCTGCCAGGGTGTAGGTTGACACTTTAATGTTAGTGTCTTGTAATGGAATATACTTTTAACCGTCACGATTGTTCTAATTCTTGTCCTCTGGTTGGTATCAGGTTAAACCATATAGGAGATTGGGGAACCCAGTTTGGCATGCTCATCGCTCACCTGCAAGATAAGTTTCCAGATTATCTGACAGTTTCGCCTCCTATTGGGGATCTTCAGGCCTTTTATAAGGTTTGACACCGTTGTATTACTATATATCTGTCACCCATTTCCCAAAGGGAGCTCCATATTTGAATTTACTGTGTACTAAAAATTTGAATTTAACAGATTGGGCTGGAGAGATGGTTCCTTGGTATAAAGCACTTCCTGCTGTCCCAGAGGACCTGCCATCTATTCCCAGTGCCCCCAACAGGTGGCCCAGAACTGCTTCTCACTCTAACCTTAGGGGTCTGATGCCCTCTTCTGGCCTCAAAGGGCATTGTGCTCAGGCACACAACCCCCACACAGGACATACCTAATTTAAAATACAATATTTAAAAGAAAAGACAAATGTGCTTACCAAATTTTACCTAACATTAAGAGCACTGACTGCTCTTCCAGAGGTCCTGAGTTCAGTTCCCAGCAACCACTTGGTGGCTCACAACTATCTGTAATGGGATCTGATTCCCTCTTCTGGTGTGTCTGAAGACATCTACAGTGTACTCACATACATGAAATAAATAAATATTTTTTAAAAATTTTTAACAAATACAGAAGTTTCTACATATAATAGATACATTGAAATGTACTGTAAGAATGAAAATAAAAGCTGATTCACAAAGTTCACTTGCTAGAAAAACTGAATTCTAACCAGGCAGCAATGGTACACATCTTTAATCCCAGCAGGGGGTGGGGGAGATGGTAGGGAAAGAGGCAGGTAGATTTCTTAGTTCCACGCTAGCTTGATTTACAAAGCAAGTTCCAGGATAGCCAGGGCAACAGAGAAACCCTATCTGGAAAAGACAAAAGCAAGGGAAAAAAAACCAAAATTTTTTGTTTTGTTTTGTGTGCTTGAAAAACAGCCACCCTGTGGTCCGTTACTTTTGAGTGTGGGCATAGAAACAGATATGAATTAATAGACAAATTAATTCCCCAGTGAGTTTTCAGTTCTCTTTGACTCTTCAATCCAAATACAACTATTAATCATTAATCTTTGAGTTCTGCATTGTACATACTTAATATCTTATTGTTTCATTGCATGGCTAGAGTCTTTCCATTTATTTATAAATTATTTTGGCTTTCTTTTTCTTTTTTTTTTTTTTTTTCTTTTTGGTTTTTCAAGACAGGGTTTCTCTGTATAGCCCAGGCTGTCCTGGAACTCACTTTGTAGACCAGGCTGGCCTCGAACTCAGAAATCCTCAGCCTCTGCCTCCCGAGTGCTGGGATTAAAGGCATGTGCCACCACGCCCGGCTATTTTGGTTTTCAAGACTAGGCTAGATGGTTACTTTTAGTGGAGTTCTGCTGAATTAGTATACCAGAAATTTTATTCATCTACTATGAACTTTCTGTGACTCTGTCCCAGAAAGCCCCATTGTACATACAGAGGTGTGTTCTCAAAGTTGTTTTTCTTATGGTAGATGAACAAAGATATCTGCTTTTTAGTCCAGTGTTTTCTAGGAAATTTTTGAAAACTAGCAAATTATAGAATTAAAAAATAATTGTGGGGGCCTGGCGAGATGGCTAAATGGGTAAGAGCACTGACTGCTCTTCCAAAGGTCCTGAGTTCAATTCCCAGCAACCACATGGTGGCTCACAACATCTGTAATGAGATCTGACACCCTCTTCTGGTACTTCTGAAGACAGCTACAGTGTACTTATATATAATAATAAATAAATCTTTAAAAAAATAATAATTGTGTTAGAATTGCCTTCAGATATAATGTAACAGATTTGCTAATATACGTGTGATTTTACAGTACATTGCTAAAATGTATTGATTTGGTGATGATCAGTTTTCCAGTATTTCCTAAATTTGTTAATTTTGTATGCCTGGAGTGAGGGTGATGCACACATGTGTCCTGGTATCCAAGAAAGCAAGAAGATGGCTATGGGGGAGTCAGTTCCTGCTACCATGTGGGTACTTTGCTCTGTAGTTCCTTCACCAACTAAACCATCTTACCAGCCCTAATTGCTCTTGAAAGATGAATTTGCAAAGAAAAGCCAGGGAGTATACCCTGAAGTGAGAAAGCATGTGCCACCAAAAAAAAACTGAAGGTTTTTTTTTTTTTGGTTTGATTTTGAACTGGGGACAGTCTGTAGACAAGACTGACTTGTAAACTTGGCATTCTGACTTCACCAGAGTGTTAGGGCTACAAGCAGGAGCCACCATGCTCAGCTAAGTTGGGTATTTTTATGAAAAAATAATTTTAAGCCAGGTGGTGGTGGTGCGTGCTTTTATCTAAAACCCAGTAGGCAGGTGGAGCTCTTGAGTTTGAAGCTATCCTTGTATACACAGTAATTTCCAGGACAGCCAGGACTATGCAATGAAACACTGTCTCAAAAAAACAGAAAAGAAAAGAGTTTGAGTTAACTAACTGCTGTTTGTCATGTTGAACTGTCCCTTTCCCTCCTGTATTTAACTGTCCTCTGGGGCTTCTTACACAATAGACTGCCCTTTTAACAATGAGCTGTACCTCAGTTCACCTTAACAACTGGGGGGCATTGCTTTGGGGGGGGGATTTTGGTGTTCTTTATGGTTTGTTGAAATAATCTTAGGGAGTTCTGATTGACTTTTAACTGCTATGTAGCTGAAGGTGACCTTGAACTCAAGATCCTTCTTTTCAGCCTCAACTGCTAAGATTCTAAGTAAAAACTACCATGCCAGCTTGTATGTACACGTAGGCTTGACTTAACCTGTATCTTCCTGGATCACTATTTATTGAGATAGGGTCTCCTGCCGACCCCGGAGCGCTCCAGTTTTATCTAGTATAGCTAGCCAGCTTCCCCAGAGGCTCCCATCTCTGCCAGAATTACAAATTATAGAAGGCTGTCAGGACTGTCCAGCTTTGCTTGGGTTCTAGAGACCAAACTCTGGGTCTCACACTTGCAGCACAGGCACTGTACCCACTGAGCTGCCTCTCCCGGTCAGCCCTGGGACTCCTGAACACTAGCAGGATTATGTTTTCCCGTTGGTTGGATTGGGTTGGGTTTGGGTTTTTGTTTTGGAGACTGGGTGTCACTGTGTTCCTAACTGGTCTGGAATTCACAGTGTAGACCAGACTGGTCTCAAATCCAAAGAGATCCACCTGCCTCTACCTCCTTGGTGCTAGGATTAAAAGTGTGCATGCCTGCCACTGTTTGGTGTGTTTGCTTGCTTTTCTTTTCGGGAACTTGAACAGTGTTCTTGGCTTTGGTATAGAGTATTGTGGTATTCTCAGTCTATTTTTTGTGGTGCGGGTACATACAGTAATGAATACATCCTTCATCTAGAACTATAGAATTAGATCTTACAATTGTTAAAACAGGAATCTAAGAAGAGGTTTGATGCTGATGAGGAGTTTAAGAAGCGAGCCTATCAGTGTGTCGTTTTGCTGCAGAGTAAAAACCCAGACATCATGAAAGCCTGGAACCTCATCTGTGACGTGTCCCGGGGAGGTGAGTCTCTAGGCACCGGTCAGCTAGTGTGAGTTCAGGATTGGTACTGGGTCTTTGTAATTGGGTTGTCTGTGTGGTTTGGATTCCTTTGCCTGTCTCCTCAAACTTCTCATACACTTTTCTAAATTACCAGTGTAAATAAAGGAATGCATTTGCCACATGGCCCACATGGAGCTCAGAGGACAAGGGAACCTTTGGAGAGTCTGTTTTAAGTTATACATGTGTTGGTGCGCGTTGATGTTGGTGGTTGTAGTGACCAGAAGAGGCTGTTGGAGCCCTTGGAACTGGAGTTAGAGTCTTCAAATCTGCTGACACGGGGGCTCAGGGAACGGAGCCTAGGTCTAGTGCGTGCTTTTAATTGCTGAGCCATCATCTCTCCAGCCCACACATCCATGTTTTTACATGGGTTCCAAGGACCAAAATCAAATCTTTCGTGGAATGCACTGTTAATTTCACCAGCCCCTATTTTTGTTTTTGAGACAAGGACTGTGTGTCCCCGGTTGGCTTCGAATGCACAGGGCCTCTGCCTCTCATATGTTGAGATTATGTTTGGTTTGACAAAATAAAAGGTCACTTTGAAAAGTAAATGAATGAAAATGGCCAGAGGAATTCTACAAAGGAGATTATTGATGAGTGCTTTGCAGCCTGGGTTCTGAGGTGTTAAAGTGTTGCAGTTTAATACTGATCAGTGGTTAGTGAGAAACAAGTCGGGGCCACCAGCCGAAGAAAATAAGGGTTCATCATCAACTAGGAAAGGCTTTTTTCTCTTCCTCCTCCTCCTCCTTCTCCCCACTCCTACCCCCACCCCCATCACCCAATAGCCCTGACTGTCCTGGAACTCACTCTGTAGACCAGACTGGCCTTGAACTCAAGAGATCAGCCTGCCTTTGCCTCACCTTCTGACATATATATATATATATATATATATATATATATATATATATATAGAGAGAGAGAGAGAGAGAGAGAGAG
>NC_034603.1:4607096-4610608 GCF_900095145.1 Mus pahari | reverse complement strand
GAGAGAGAGAGAGAGAGAGAGAGAGCGCGAGAGAGAGAGAGAGAGAGAGAGAGAGAGATTGATTTTTTTTAGTTCTGTATTATTCATACCCGGTGTAATTAATTTCTTTTTTCTGTTTCAGATAACAAGTTTTCTAAATGTTGTTTTTCCCCTTTTGCTTACATGTTTGTTCATTTACTGTATTTGGTGGTATTTTCTAGAGTTTAATAAAATCTATGATGCATTGGACATCACTTTAATAGAAAGAGGAGAATCCTTCTATCAAGATAGGATGAATGATATTGTAAAGGAGTTTGAAGATAAAGGTAGGCATTATTCTTTTTAAACTTGTATTAATATTACTGAAACTTACAAACAGGCAAAAGTAAAGATAATAGCATTTATAATAATTGTGAAGACCATAAATTCATCATACAGCTTCAGCAGGTATAGGTATTAAATGTAGAATATACTTGGTTCTGTCCATACACCTTTACATCATTTCAGCTACCCCTCTGTCCATGAAAGAACCTATTCATATTCCTGTGTTACAGCTGTATCGTTATTCCATCGAGGGTTAATTTTTCTCCCTCTGTGTATTAGAGATATGGTTTTGCTTGGTAGCCCTGGCTGGCTTTGAATTACATATGTAGACCAAGACGATGAGCACCTCCACCCTCAGTATTGATTGAACTCAAGGGCTTGTACCTCGTATGTGCTAGGCAGGCACTCTGCTGCTGACGCTGTCAGCTCCAGCATTAATGTCTTACTTAATACCATTCAGTAGACAATTCAGATGTCCCAATGGGGTTCGTTTTAATCTGTTCATGTGTTCATTCAAGTGTAGGGTCTATCCCCAAGATCAGAGCTGACATGGGACTTGCTGCCCTCCTGCCTCAGCTTCCCAGATGCTGAGATAAGTGTTTGAACTATGTCCAGCTTCATAATTTTAATCACAGGCTTATTTTTTATTTGTGTTCTGTAATACATCGTAGTCCTTCTTTTCCCTGCTCTGTAAGGAACCCTGGCTAGCCTGGAACTTGTATAGACCAATGTCTCCAAGTTTGTGGCGCTTCTCCCCTTTCTGCCTCCAAAGTACTGGTATTACAGGCATTAATTATATTACGATGCCTGGATATGTGGTTTTGGTTGTTAAAGAAAAAAGGCTATTTGTCTGATTCCTCCTATTGGTGTCACTTTGTACTCCAGGCTGGCCTCAGATTTAAGATGATTCTCTTGCCCTGGCTTCCCCAAGGCTAGAACTACAGACAGGAACCACAGTGCCTGGCTCTGCCTCTAGTTTTAAAAGAGAATTCATTCTTTCTAGTTTGCTTTGATTTTTCAAGAAGACAAGCAACATCTGGTTGGCTCTTTGTGATACTAAGATTGGTTAGCAGCTTTAGGTGCTAAGACTGACTGAGCCGACTCATCTGTCATTCACACCATCACACTGCCCTGATAGTTTCAGTAGCTGTTGGTGACTGTAGCTTTGACCTGTTATTTTCATTCATTTGATAGGATGTTGTCATCCCCATCTCTGTGTGTGTGTGCGTGCGTGGGTGTGTGCATGCACAGCAAGTACTCTTAACCACTGAGCCATCCTTCATCACAGAAGCCTGGTTCTTGAATGTCGAAATGGAGTCTAGGAACCATCCTTTTACGATAATTCACAGGAGTTGTGGTGCTGAAGACCAAACATACACTGGCAAATGCCTACACTTGAGCACTGTTCCCAGCCCTAAAAAATACAGAGGAGTCATGGTCACAGGCAGTGGCCCTGAGAGTTGTCAGTCTTGCTCCCCAGGGTGTAGTTTTAAGCACTACCTATGCTGAGTCACTTTTCTAAGCTGCAAGACAGTATGGTAGCACTTACTGCATAGGTACTATGGAATTAAATTTGGGATTTAATATTATGGGTGACACAGAAATGAAGTATAGCTGTTAAAATGTTGCTTCCTGTCTCTTCTTGGGTCTAAGAACTTTGCTTTTTCTGTAAAGCACATGAACACGATTTTATTTTTCTTACTCCATATTCCAGATATAGTATTGCTATATTTAAGCATATTCCGAAAGGCCTTATTTTCCTTCCAGAGGAAAGTTAAGGTTCTACCCAGAAATTGAAGCACAAATGTTCATATTTGGCCTGCTGGATGGATGCTTCCATTGGGGTGTTGTTTGTTTAGCCAGATCAGTGTGAGTGCAGAGCCTAGCCCTCCTATTTGACTGGTGCTCTGAAGTCAGTCTTGGCCGTAGTCATTTCCCAAGATTTATAGTAGATCACGTTGGGACACAGTGTAGTACATGAACTACCCACATTCTCTCATACACAAAAAGGATAAGCTTAATTGTTAAAAAGCAAAATATTCACAGAATGACCAAGTACTTATGTCATCCTAGAACACAGTAGGATTCTAGTTCCAAGAGGGTTCTTTTCTCATTATTAATGAAGATTTATTTTGGTTTTGTTGTTTCTTTGTGGCTAGGGTTTGTACAAGTGGATGATGGCAGGAAAATTGTGTTCGTGCCTGGGTGTTCTGTACCGTTAACAATAGTGAAATCAGATGGGGGCTATACCTATGACACGTCTGACCTGGCTGCCATCAAACAGAGGCTGTTTGAAGAAAAAGCAAATAAGATTATTTATGTGGTGGACAATGGACAAGTAAGTTTGTGGGTTTGTCTATAGCCCCATTGCAGACAGTGACAGATACATAGAAACTGTACCTAATGGAGGTACAAAAGCCATGTGACTTTTGTTGGGAGATAAGGTGTCATTCAGCCCTTTTGACCTCAAACTTGAAATCCCAACTTTGTAAATGAGAACTAAGATTTACTAGAGCTCTCTGCCTGTTGTTTAGTTTTGCTCTGATGGGCATCCTGTGCTTTGCATGTGGTGGGCAAGTGTGAAGGCGGGCATTGCCGTATCCTCAGTGCCTGAGCTTGTTAAAACTGAGACATGCTCTCATAGACACAAACGCAGGCTGCCTCAGCACTGCTGCGTGACTGAGTGTGACCTGCCACTCCTGAGATCACAGGCATGTATCCGTTTAAGACCTGCTGTAGAAACTGTTAGCGTGTTCTTGCTTTTTGGTGGGCACATCTGGGGAATAGAACTTTTATAATAACGCTTGCCCAATAGGATTGTCATGTGGTGCCTGAGCACAGGAGCCTGCCATCTTTTTCTTCATTAGTAACTAACAGTGTCATTCTGCTCTTTGTCTCTACTCTTTGTAGGCTATCCACTTCCAGACACTGTTTGCTGCTGCTCAGATGATTGGTTGGTATGACCCCAAAGTAACTCAAGTGGCCCATGTGGGATTTGGTGTCGTCCTAGGAGAAGACAAGTAAGTAGCCGTGCTTCAGCACTCTTGCAGTAGAGCTCTCTCCCGTAAGGACAGTGACAGCAGCTAGGTTACAGTGAGGACAGTGCGGCAACAGTTAGGTTACAGTGAGGACAGTGTGGCAGCAGCAGTTAGGTTACAGTGAGGACAGTGACAGCAGCAGTTAGGTTACAGTGAGGACAGTGTGACAGC
>NC_034603.1:4587742-4606172 GCF_900095145.1 Mus pahari | reverse complement strand
GTGACAGCAGCAGTTAGGTTACAGTGAGGACAGTGACAGCAGCAGTTAGGTTACAGTGAGGACAGTGTGACAGCAGCAGTTAGGTTTCAGTGAGGACAGTGTGACAGCAGCAGTTAGGTTAGAGTGAGGACAGTGACAGCAGCAGTTAGGTTACAGTGAGGACAGTGTGGCAACAGCAGTTAGGTTACAGAGGGGTTTGCGCTTCCTCCCATCTGTCCAGGCTGTGCTCAAGTCTCAGCTTGGATGCTTGGCAGGGCGGGAAAGTATGAATGTTGAATCTGAGATTCCCTGCTTTCACTTTTGTCTCAAAACATAAAGCGACAGTTATCAAGACTACAGCTAATAGTGTCCACGGTGCTGCCTTCTGTTTTTCAGTCATTTCCTTCCTTTCTGTTCAGTCTTTGAAATACAAAGGTAAATAGAGTAAGATGTTTATATTCAGTATTTATTAATACCAAGGCACAAAATGGTTCTTTTTTTTAATATGGCTAGCTTTCTTTTTGCCAGGCAGTGTTTAATTATATTAGTCCAGTAAAGAACCTGCTGACTCGCCAAGCGTAGAAGCAAGTGTGGCAGGCTTATTTTTAATCGTTTTTCCAAAAGGTCAAAACATTTAAACAGCATCTGTATTCCAGGAAAGTGAGCAAGTTAGAGTTTTAATTTTTATGTGCCTGTGCAGTACCTGTGAGATCCCAAGGGAGGGTATCAGGCGGTTGTGTGCTGCCACACACAACTCTAGAGGAGCAGTCAGTGTTCTTCAGTGCTGAGCAAGCTCTCCAGCCCCGTAGGTGCATAAGAAAAACATCACCACTAAAGTGTAGTTGAGGATAGCGTTCAGGGGAGGTCAGGGTGTTTTGAGTGGAGAGACAGTGGAAAGCAGTTTCCTGGCAGCCAATTTGATTATGACCCTGTTACCTTGGTACCTGCAGGCAGCTTGCTGGAGATCTCGCAAACCCTCCTTATAAGTCTTTAAACTTCTTATAGGAAGAAATTTAAAACACGTTCAGGTGAGACTGTGCGCCTTGTGGACCTGCTGGAAGAAGGGCTGAAGCGGTCCATGGACAAGCTAAAGGAGAAAGAGAGAGACAAGGTAGGTCAAGGCTGTATCGGCACATATGGGGGCTGTGCAAATAAACTGGCTCACTCTGATTAACCGTATTCCTGGATATTACAAAGCGTCCTGTTTCCCCGTTGTTAATGTGACTTTGTGGTTCTGCTTCTATTTAATTTTAACACATAGAAATTGTACTTTATGGGGGGACAAAAGCTGTGTGACTTTTGTTTTGAGATAGAATCTCGCGTAACCCAAGAAGGTCTCAAGCTCCCTGTAGAGCCAAGTTTTACCTTCAGCTCCTGATGTTCCTGCCCCTACCTCCCAGATGCTGGGGCTATGGTGTACACCATCATGCCTAGCTCCTGCACAGTGGTTTATGCCATGTATAAACTGTTTAAGTTAAACATCTTACACTGTTGTTAGTTTGTGATGAAAACATTTGAGAGCCTTTCTTCTATCTCAGAACTTTGCACTTTCATTAAAATAATGTCCCGCCCTCAGTTTTCAGATCCTCTCTCCACTACACCCCTTGCTCTCACAGGTTGTTTTGAGTAACGTGGACATGTGAGATTGTGTAGCAGAGTCTCCCTTTATAGCCCATATTGATCTTGAGCTCAGTGTTGAACCTGTTTCCCAAGTGCTATCTTTTTTTTTTTAATAGTATTTAATTATTATTATTATTTATACAAGTACACTGCAGCTGTCTTCCGACACACACCAGAAGAGTGCATCGGATCCCATGACAGATGGTTGTGAGCCATGTGGNTGNTGGGATTTGAACTCAAGACCTCTGGAAGAGTAGTCAGTGCTCTTAACCCTCTGAGCCATCTCTCCAGCCCCCCAAGTGCTATCTTTATATGGGAGTATGCTACTGCAGCTACAGTGAACATTTATTAATGATGACTCTCATAAGCAATAAACATGCAGTAGCTCAGTCTCCTTCGTGGGTGTGTCACAGTTGTGTGGCAGTCTCCTTCGTCGGTGTGTCACAGTTGTGTGGCAGGCAAGCTTACATTGCTGGGAAGCTCTTCCGTATTCTGCTAACTCACCATGTATCTGAGGATAACCTTGAACTACTAATCCTCACTTTATAGGAATTCTAGATAAATGTTTCTGCAGTTGTCATGTCATTTGGTGTTCTTACCTATAGGTGAGGGCTTTAGCTAGGAAGGTGCTAAGGGTTAGTCCCCTATAGAATGTGAATTCTGTTGGTGAGTCTGCACAAGCTACACAGCAGACTCCAGGCAGCTCTCTGTAGTTGGGTTCTATGACTTTGAACATTCTGTGAGCTAGCAGTATCCAAATTCATAGCTTACTGTTTAAACAGGAGGGTCTGTGACACAGCTGATCATGTTATTAGCAGAATCACATTGACTTAATTTATATTTTGCATCCTACACCTGCATTGAAATTAAGAAAATATTAAAAGTGCATTGTGGGTGTCACCAAAAACTACTTCCCAGGTACATGAGGCTGGCATCTCACTGTTTTGCTAAACATTTGTGTTGTGCACAAGGTGGCCTGAGACTGGTGGCCCCTTTAGGCTCTCATTGCGTTGTTCAACGTAGACTTTTATTGTTGATTGGGTTTACTGATTCTGTGAAACTTTGGATTGGAGGTACACAAAAGAATTTAGGATATGGTAAACAGGAGATAATTTACAACAAATCTTCAGAAACCGTACGCAAAGCCAGATGTGGTATATATACCAGTAGTCTTGGTGTTCAGGAGACGGAAGCATTAGAATCACTTGGGTATAGGAGTTTAAAGCCTTAGCTCCACACAGAACATTTCAGGGTTTTGCTTGGTCGGGGAGGGTGGGATGGGGTCTTACTTTAACCTGGTCAGGCATGACCTACCATCCACAGCTCTAGTTTTTTCTAAAGCCAGTTTGTCAAATGAATTGTAAGTGTAACAGAAAAGGGACAGTGACAGTTACATAGACATTCTTGCAGATGGAAAGCCAAACCTGTAGCTAGTGTCACTATAAGTCTGGGACCCTTGAAGCCATACATAGTCTAGTCTGTCTGCTGAGGCAGGAGCTTACTCTGTAAGCCAAGCTGCCTGGGAGCTCAGTGATGCCCCTTCCCAGCCAGTAGAGTGTGGAGTTTACTCGGTATGTAAACAGTGGCGCTACTGCTGGGCAGCGGCTTTAGTTCCAGCTCTCAGGAGGCAGAGATGGACGATCTCGGAGTTTGAAGACAGCCTAGTTTACAGATTGGGTTCCAGAACAACCAAGGATACACACAAAAACCCTGTGTGGAGGGGAAATGGTATTACCATTTTAGCAAAGTGTCTGTGTAGCAAGACTTGTGATCCCAGCACTCACTCAGGAGGCTGAGATAAGAGCACAGATTTTGCCGGGCGTGGTGGCGCATGCCTTTAATCCCAGCACTAGGGAGGCAGAGGCAGGCGGATTTCTGAGTTCGAGGACAACCGTGGCTACACAAGAGAAACCCTGTCTTGAAAAAAAAAANAAAAANAAAAAANAAANAANAAAAAAAAAAAAAAAANTTAAAAAAAAAAAAAAAAAAAAAGCACAGATTTCAGGCCAGCCTGAAAGTACATGTAGCAAGACCATATCTAAACAAACAAGGTATACTCATGTGCCACCACCCCCAGTTTATACAGAATGAAACCCAAGGCCTGTGCAGGCTAGGCAGGCATTCTACCAACTGAACTGCATTCCCATAGGCTTCTGACTTGAGAAAGGCAGACATACCAAGATACTATTAACTATAGTTGAGTTTAAAGAAGCTACAAGGTCTGCAGATTTACTTCCATTGGGTTGTAGCAAACATACCTTCAAGACAAATTTTGGTAAGAGTTCAGCAGTGAACAAGGCAGTTCAGTTACTTTTATTGGGTCTTAAGATCGACTTAAAAGACAAAATGTTACAGAAAAGTATGGGGTATGGAGTACAAGACTCTGGCCAAGCTAAGCCTTTAACCCCAGCACTTGAGGGCAGGGGCAGTGAGATTGCAGTTCCAGGCCATCCTGTCCCAAGCAAAACTTTGGCCTCAGTGTTTCTCATAGTCAGCGTGTCAACTTGATTAGGTGCTTATCTGGACAAGATGAACGAGGCATCTTTCAGAAGCTCCAGGAACCCAGTTGGAAAATATAAGTCATGTCGGGTTCATACAGAACTTTTATTCCAAAGAAGCTTGCCATAAAACACTTGATCAAAATCTGACCATTGAGAGTATTCATCTACTAGGCAGAGTTAGAAGTAATTGAAAGAGTTTAGTTTGCTTTCTAAACCTTTCAAAACAGTGTGGGTATGCACTGGGCCCAAGGTAAAGAGGCATGATCCCTTTTCCTTATGAAAAGAAGGGCCATTTGGAGAATCCAGCTTTCAGTTTGGGATTATCCAGCAGAGAGAGGAATACATGCTGAAGATTGAGTGAATACTGTTTTACAGAAGAAGATAAACAGAGCTAGAGCTCTTAACAGGAAATGGGTGACTGGAAAGAAAAGCTTTTCTCAGAAGCTTTGCAATTAAGTTTGTGAACAGGAATGCCTCCCGCAGGCTGCACCTGTAATTCTAACATTAAGGAGTCTGAGGCAGAAGGACCTTCACTTCAAGGCCAGCCTGAACTACAGAAAACATTTCTAGAATTTAAAAGGCCAGTATTTGCCGGGCGTGGTGGCGCACGCCTGTAATCCCAGCACTCGGGAGGCAGAGGCAGGCNAAAAAAAAAAAAAAAAAGACCAGTATTTAAAGACAAGATCATTGCTTTAAGCTAGATTCTGATCTTATGTCAATGTGCTAAAGTTTGAGTTTTAGCAGCATTTCAACGATTGCTTTTCTGATCATAGATTTTCCTAAGATCAGTCATGGTGGCACATTGACTGTAATTGTGGGAGGCAGATGCAGGACAAGGGCAGAGATCCAGTACCAGCCCTGTTCTGAGTTCCACCCCACCAGGCTACATAGCAAGACTATATCAAAAACTGGGAGTGGGAGACAGGTCTTTCCATGCCTTACCCAGCTTGTTCTAATCCCTTATAGCTTACATAGGCTTTTAGTTCACCGTTCCTTTCGTCACGTTGTCAGACTATCCCATCTACTTAGGGATAATTTCTTTCTCCCACGTGACTCCTTTCTCACCCCAGTCCCTCCCACCTGGTTTTTATTCCCTCCCTAGAAACTCTGTTTAAAGAACACTCTTGGGATGTGGCTCTGTCAGTAGATTGCTTGTCTAACGTGAGTGAAGCCCTGGTTGGGTGTGATCCCCAGCACTACAAGGCACACACCTGCAGTCCCAGCATTTAGCCGCTGGAGGCAGGAAGGATCAGGAGTTCGAGGCCCCATGACTCTGAGGTGAGCCTGAGTTACCTGAGACCCTGTCTGATAAACAATCTGCATTGTACAGATTTTTCCCGTTAGAGTGTGTGTTACAGTTCTGTGTGCTGCCTTGGTTTACAATGCCTGTTGGGTTGCGGTGGGTTTGGAGTTTTTTTTGTTGTTTTTTTGTTTGGTTTTTTTGTTTTTTTGTTTTTTGTTTTTTTGCCTTACATTTGTGAACTTCCTTAGCCTTTAAATTACTTGTTTAAACAGTTATAAAATTTGCATATCACCTCATTTATTTTTTAGGTATTATATGCTGATTAGTTATGACTAGGTATCATTTAAAGTTATTTTCTTGTGAAATAAAATCATATTGCATCACTTAATGGACAAACATAACATTACACTGTCATCTGCATAGTGGGTAAACCGTGTAATTAAATATCTAACAGATAAGTATAAACCTGTTATTTTATCAATTAACTTAAAACCAACATATCTCTTACTAAATCACTGTAATAGTTTCAGAGTGTGCACATGCTTATTTATCTGTAAGCCAGTGTGAATTGAGTTCCTGAGAATCTTAAGCATAGACCCAACCTGTAGCTTGTATCATCATATGTTGAGAGGGCTTCCGCTTTAAAATCTAGATTGTTGGGCATGGCAGTCCCTGTACTAGCCAGGTTGGAAAAAGCCTCTCTTGTCAACCAGCTCCCAAATGCTGCCGTCTCCAGCCCCCACCCCCTGATAACAGAACTCCAAGTGACTGAATTTAGTAACAAAATTGTTTGCTTCTTCAGTTTGACTAATTGATGTGCACAGGAACCATTTTAAGTCTAAAATTATGCATCTGTTGAGCCGGTTCAGCAGTGTGTAGATAGGGTTTTATGAATTACCGTGAGTCATCTTTTGTGGAGGGATGAACCAGTGGATTAGGGTTGCTTGCTAGGAGCATGAGCAAGTCAGCAGTGGCTGCACCGCTGAGGAAGGCAGCTGTTAATCGCCCCTAGCTCCTGGGACGGACGGACCTTCCTTGTAAGCCTTCCCACCACTTCCTGGGCCTCAGAAGGAGTGATGTGTGCATCCTGAGCATTAGTTGGTCTTTGCTGTAACTGCTAGAATTCGAAAAGAAGCTTTTCTGACCAAAGCCAACAATGCTGATGTATGGGCATATACCAGTATTCATGATAGACTCAGCAAACACTGACCAGAGCTGCTGCTTTAAGACCTTGCTGCAGTATACAGCATCAAACATAAATCCCCTCATGTGGAGCAAGCCTCCTCAAGCCACACAGTCATGCTGCTGTTGCACTAGGGAGCACCTCTTACCTGTCGAGGCCAGTAGTGAGTTTGTGGTGACAGCCCAACCCTCTCGCTACCTCATTCTGCAAAGGAAGCTTCCGGGTCGGTTCTAGCTTTATTTCTGTAGTCACTCCAATTTTATTCTCCCAGTTTTGACGACCTGTGTATCCAACCTTTAAGTAAGTGTCTTAGTGGAAGAGTAAAGCTGCTACAAGCCAGGGTATGATAGCCAGTCTGAAATACTTGGGGTTTTCATACTTTTAGACAGGGCCTCTGTAGCCCCAGCTGGCCTAGGACATGCAGCAGTCCCTTTGCTTCGGCCTCTCGTGTATTAAAAGAAGTGGACAGTTCTCGTCTTCCACCCCTGGCATAGCATGAAGTAGATACATAAATCAGTGTTGTGTTATAAAGTAAGCTGACACTCTACAAATTGTCCTTCACATGAGAACTAATGAGTTCACTTCCACTCTCTCCTTCATGCAGTGGCCCTGTCCCTCCTTCACTCTCTGTACTAATTGATAGTAACTCCTTAATTGCTGTGGACTCCATCTCCTACCTGTGAGACCCCGGGACAAGCTAAGTGTTTGTTTTCCCAAAGGTCTTAACTGAAGAGGAATTGAAAGCAGCTCAGACATCCGTTGCATATGGCTGCATCAAATACGCCGACCTTTCTCATAATCGCCTCAATGACTACATCTTCTCCTTTGACAAGATGCTGGATGACAGAGGGAACACAGCTGCTTACCTACTGTATGCCTTCACCAGAATCAGGTGACTGCGCAGACGCTTATGTGTAGAATCAAGGGATGATACTTCCAAAATGGTGTTTATTGAGGCAGGGTCTTGATAATATATATACATGTATGTGTGTCCCAGGCTAGCTTCTGACATGTGATCCTCTGCCTCCCAAGCGCTGGGGTTACAGGTAGCTCTATCACACTGGGCTGAGAATCTGTTTTAATTGCTGGTGTTTTCCGATCGGTCATACTAGATTGTGTACTTTTGTGTGGAAAGAGTGTGCGCCTGACCAGAGGGCACTTACCTGGTATTTCAGGTCTATTGCGCGCCTGGCCAGCATTGATGAGGAGATGCTACAGAGAGCCGCTCGGGAAACCAAGATCATTTTGGACCATGAAAAAGAGTGGAAACTGGGACGGTGCATCTTACGGTTCCCCGAGATCCTCCAGAAAATCTTAGATGACCTGTTTCTCCACACCCTCTGTGACTACATTTATGAGCTGGCTACCACCTTCACGGAGTTCTACGATAGCTGCTACTGTGTGGAGAAAGATCGACAGACTGGTGAGCGCCTCATCCACTGTCCATCTTGGGGAGGGGCCGCCAGGCCATTTGTGTAGACAGTTTGAAATGGGGCCCGTCAAAGCAGAAACAGAACTGTGCCCATTCCGTCTGTGTCTCCACCTCTGGGCAGTTCCTTGGGAAATGAATGTGAAGGGCACTGGAATAGGATGCTTGTAGTACAAACAGTGTGTTTGAGTGTTGTTGCTATGGAATCACCCACTGTTGTTGATGTCTTCATGTTAACAAGGCAAGCCTTAGGACAGAAGCAGTCCATGGGGTGGGTGTCCATCACCAACATGGTTTACAGTCTCTTCACACATGTATGGCCTTAAGAAAGCAGGCTTAATGGAGAAATGTAGCCATAAATGTTCTTTGTAGTTGAAGATAATCTTAGGGCCCTCCCAAATGCCTATGGGTTGCTACCTTTTCAGTTATTTAATGACTTTCAAACTGAGAAATGAGTTAATGTCTTATTTTTTTCTTCCCAGGGAAAGTATTGAAAGTGAACATGTGGCGGATGCTCCTGTGTGAAGCCGTGGCTGCCGTCATGGCCAAGGGGTTCGATATATTGGGGATAAAACCCGTCCAAAGAATGTAACCCTTAACACTGGGGACTGTTTTTACCAAAGCAGCCATTAGGACTATTTGCTTTTTAAACAATCATGTGGACACAAAAGTAGTAAAAGAATTTTCACAACTATGCCAAATGTGTTTCTTTGTCTCTAACAGAATAGATTCTAAAAAGAAAATTACGTTCATAAAGATGCAGGCATCAGAGTTGGAGAGAGCGTGTTTGGCAAGGATCCTGACTTACTGAGCTCTAAGGTCATGGTCCTCTCCACTCCCGCTCTTTGGTTAAAGCTTACCAGGCTTACAGGTTAGAGTCCATCATTACAGATTGTTCTGAACCAGGACTGCAAACGTGGCTCACTCTCAAATTCCATTTAGTAAAAGCAGTACAACCAAGGTTAGGGGGACAAGAAAATAGTCGCCTGGGTTACCTCCAGTCTAGTCTGAGAGAGAGCAGCCATCCCTGGGTTCAGCATATCTTCTGCAGAATAGCGGGAGTTCTCTTAGCAAAGCAAGCACAAAGTACGAGGGAGTCAGGAGGACAGATAGAGAAACACCGGAAGTAGAGGGAGGAACATTCAGTTTGAAAGGGGGTTTTTGAGGAGAGGGCATTTTTTGAGGGGCATTCCTAGTGGGATGTCAGCTGGGTGCTTTCCCTGCCCCTCTGAACAGGCTTTCACCCTGGCATCTCAGAGCTCTCTTGAGCCTCACAATTCCTAACATTATCACAGTTAACAGTCCATAGTGGCCTTTACTCATTCAAGTGAAAGGAAGAGTCGCACGTCTCACACTTGAAACTATCAGTGCTTACACTCAGCGAGAAGGTTCGTTCCAAATAGCCATGCTTTAAATGCACGGGAAAAGCTCTCGGAAATTAAAAGTGCAAATTCCATTGAGCATGGAAATGGAAAGGAAACCCAAGAGCCTCGGGCCAGCCCAGCCTGGGCCCTAATGCCCTGAGAAGGGCAGGCAGTTAAGACCAAGCCGAAATCTGTCTCCGAGAACTGGGCAATAGCAGCAGAGTCCAGGCTCAGAAGCTGTCTCACCACATGGCCTGAGGCAGGGACAATGGGTCAGCAACAGTGTCCGGACCTCCCCAGCAAGTTTCCAGCCTCCACACCCTGGAATGCCCATAGAGATGGACCCAACAGATTAACATAGAGGTCACCTACCCTGGAATTCCCTAATGTGCTTTAAATCAGGCCGGCAAGCTCACTTGGTTGTCTCTCTTCTGGTAACGGGAGACCCCAGCATGCTGGCCTTCTGCAGAATAAACCACTCTGCATTACATGCTATTTGAGTCTGGGGTATCACTCTTTGGCAGATCATGGACCCTTCTGTTCCTTAATTCCATGAAGGAAGCTACGAAGCAAGGTACAATGCTAGTCCAGGAAGTTACAAGAAAACAGCCAACTCCAGAGTGGGAGGTATGGTGAGGTTGGCCATGCACAGTGCAGAGCTGCTGAGAACAGTCAGTTAGGCAAAGCGCGAAGCACCTCTGTCTGAGATGAGGTTTCATGTAGCCAAGGGTGGCCCAGACTGCTAATCTTCTTGTCTCCACCTCCCACTTTATGTGATAAACTTTTACTTACCATGCCCAGCCACACTTGCTTTTGATATATACCAAATATTCTTATGTGAGGAAACCCTGCTTATCAAGGTCTCAATCCCCCATGACCAGATACCTCCTCTGAGCTTGGTGAAAAATGAGGGACTCCCTTTACCAGCAGGGCTTCCCCTCCTCTGACCATGTCTGGGGAGCACAACCCCCCACACCTTCTACCCAGGGAAGGTCAAGTAGTCCTTGGCCAACCTACAAGTTCAACTTCCCCTTCCCCAGATAAGAACTTGCCCAGCAATGGGTCGCTGACTTGTGCATACGGCATTATGAGACTGGGCCCTACCAACATACTTCCACGAAGGGGACAGAGGACAGTTTCCCCCCAGTAGAGTAGGCCACGTTCCTTCAAATTACCCTTCACCCACGCTCCTGAAAACACCATAATGAAACCTATTATGTCACGCACACAAATGACAGGAAAGTAGAAGAGGGCTAGTTGGGAAAAGGATTAGCCATTGGTGCAGAATGCTGTGACCCTTTAATCCGGTTTCTTTTCTTTTTTTTTTTGGTTTTCGAGACAGGGTTTCTCCGTGTAGCCCTGGCTGGCCTCGAACTCAGAAATCTGCCTGCCTCTGCCTCCCGATTCTTTTCTTTTCCTTTTAAAGATTTATTTATTTATTATATGTAAGTACACTGTAGCTGTCTTCAGACACTCCAGAAAAGGGCGTCAGATCTCATTCCTGATGGTTGTGAGCCACCATGTGGTTGCTGGGATTTGAACTGAGAACCTTTGGAAGAGCAGTCAGTGCTCTTAACCGCTGAGCCCATCTCGCCAGCTCTTCATCCGATTTCTTATGTTGTGGTGACCCCTCCAACCATAAAATTATCTTGTTGTTACTTTATAGTTTTGCTACTGTTATGAATCATAATGTAAATATCTAATATGCAGGATATCTGATAGGCAAGCCCTGTGGAGACTGCAACCCACAGGTTGAGAAATGCTGCCAAACCATCAACTGATTCTTTTTAATTACCATTAATTTTTGTTTGTTTGTTTGTTTGTTTGTTTGAGACAGGGTTTCTCTTTGTAGTCCTGGCTGTCCTTAAACTCACTCTGTAGACGAGGCTGGCCTTAAACTGAGAGATCCGCCTGCCTCTGCCTCCTGAGTGCTGAGATGAAAGGCATGCGCCACCATCCGGCTCTAATTCCTTTTTCAAGAAAATTATGAGTTGCGTGTCAGTTGTGGGGGAGCCTCTGGCAGGCGCTGTTGAAGCTCTAAGTTCTCAGGCCCGCCTCTGATTTCAGTTGTACTTGGGCTGAAAGGCTGCCGCAATGAAGGCAGCCTCCCGTCTCCCATGCCTGGGGCCACCCCGGAGCTTGCTGAAGCACAAATAATGATGGGAAACCATTTCCAACATTAGTGGAAGGGCAAATTAAATGGTGGATTAACCTCCCAGCCCCAAAGCCAAAAGCACATCAGTTTTTTCTTTCTGGTTTTTGTTTTCAAGAAGGGTTTCTCTGCGAAGCCTTGGCTGTCCTGGACTTCTCTGTAGACCAAGCTAGCCTTGAACTCTTAAGAGACCCACCTGCCTCTGCTTCCTGAGTGCTGGGATTAAAGGCATGCTCCACCACTGCCTGGCTATCAGCACATCATTTCTTTGGATGCTTTGCACACCATTCTTTTTTTTTTTTTTTTTGGTTTCTTTGAGACAGGGTTTCTCTGTGTAGTCCTGGCTGTCCTGGGACTCACTCTGTAGACCAGGCTGGCCTCGAACTCAGAAATTCGCCTGCCTCTCTAGCACCCACAGTGTTTCTCTGCTGCTTCTTCTTTCTTTATTTATTTATTTATTTATTATTTGTTTTTCAAGACAGGGTTTCTCTGTATAGCTCTATCCTGGAACTCACTTTGTAGACCAGACTGGCCTCGAACTCAGAAATTCGCCTGCCTCTGCCTCCCAAGTGCTGGGATTAAAGGTTTGTGCCACCACGCCCGGCTCTTCTTTTTTTAAAAGATTTATTTATTTATTTATTCATTCATTCATTCATTCAATGTACGTGAGTACACTGTTGCTGTCTTCAGACACACCAGAAGAGGGCATCAGATGCCCATTACAGATGGTTGTAAGCCACCATGTGGTTGCTGGGAATTGAACTCAGGACCTCTGGAAGAGCAGTCAGTGCTCTTAACCACTGAGCCATCTCACCAGCCTGTTTCTCTGCTTCTTAATGTGTCCTCTCAGGCTGCCCTGTCCTCATTCTCCTAGCTCTGTGTGATCTTGACATCACCTCCATCAGGACCCATATGAACTTCCCCCAACACACACACACACACACACACACACAAATAATTTTTTCATGCAAAATGGATGCTCGAAAATCTGAAATCATCAAAACCAACATCCTCCTTCAAAAGTTGTTGGGTAAAAAGCACTAATATTCCAGGTCAAATGCCATTGGGTAGCATAATTCTCTCTTCCTTGGGGAAGAGCAGCCTTTTAATTTATTCAGGGCTTCAACTGATGAAATGAAACTCGCCCACACAATGCAGGACAATCTGTTTTACTTGACAAATGTAAATGCTAACCTCATCCAAAAACTGCCCAGGAACAACCAGAGTAATATTTGATTAAGTGTCTGAGCATCATATGGCCAATTCAAGTATATGCAAAAACTAGTCATTACAAGGTCTGATTGGTGGAAACACAACCAAGACAGCAAATGTAGCTTGTTTTAGAAAATACTCTTCAAATTGTAACTAGTCTTTCCCACGAACAAGCTATCACAGGAATCCTGCATTTATTCCTCTGCCGCCTTGTCTATATCCTCATGCAGGCTTGTGGCTCTCATCAAGAAAACCTTATATACTAAGGGGGGAACCGCCCTGCCGGTGCTGTCAGTGGATGTGAGACAGGAGAGCAGATTAACCCTGTCCACATCTGGGGAGTTAATATCCTCTCCCTGGGTCAAGTTCTAATTCTTAGGTGCATTCCACTGAAGAAATAAAAGTTTTTAGCTTGGCTAATGTGCACCAAAGCTGTTTGCAAAAGCTTTTCCCCCCCCCCCCCCCCCCGTTGCTTGAGGAATTTTCCCTTTCCCTGCCAATATAAGCAAGTTCAATAGTTCAATACCACCTGGCCCCTTCCCCATCTGAGAGGACTGGCTAAGAGGTCATGATGACCACAGTTGACCGGAGCAAGATTAGCTGTTCTCAAAACTTAGCTATAACACAGATAACAGTCCTTGGAAAGCCCTACCTCAATCTGGATTCCGAGATAAACCACATACTGCCCTAACCTTGCTGACCAAGTTTTCTGGCACAAAAACAGCTGATCACTAAAATTAAAAATATATTATTGATTTGCTAGCCAATAATGATATCACTGTGAAGCCCCCCACTTTTCAAAAGAGTAAAAAAAAAAAAAAAAAAGAAGAAGCTGTACTTTTGACAGTCGGAGTTGACTCTCCCTGCGAGGCTGAGCAACCCCACACGTGTTGAAATAAAAACCTCTTGTCATTGCAGCGATCTGTCGTCAAGCTGTGTTTCTGGGGGTCGCGTTCTCCACACTTGGGCCCCTAGGGGCCCAACACCACCTCCCTGGTCTTGGCACTTAATTCCACTAACAGGGAGGTCAAACATGGGCTTAGATCAGCTACACAGAAGTCCAGCTTGGCCCCAAAGCCACCAATAGTGGTCAAAAGGGACATGCTTGAGGCAGCTGTCCCTGGTGCTGACTGGACGCTAAAGCCTATGCAGGGACGTCTGGGTTTCTATCCGTGGTGCTGCCCATTTCTTCCTCCAGTTTCTCAAGGATTGATCGAAAGAATGGGTTTTTAAAGCAAAGACAAAACACCGAGGTAAACATTCCATTTCCCTTTTTTGCTGAAGTAAGTGCCATATGATTTAGGTTACACATAAGTTTCCTGCGGCCACAAGGGAGAGCAAGGAACACAAGGACTAGTGGATGTTCGCTTCCCACCTCCTGTCTCAGAGCCTCTGGCCACTGGGAGATCCAGGGAAAGAACCTGGAGTCCCTGGGAAAGCAGAGAATACCAGCGGACTCGAGAGAAGGCAAAGGGTTACAAGTGAGCAGACTGCGTCTGCACGCAACTGGAGCAGGGGGGCTTCCGGGGCTACAGGGGCTACAAAACGGCTGTGATGCAATCACGCAAGTCACCGCGTCAAAGCGTGGATCCGGGGATGTGCGCACCGCGGCCCCCTGCATCCCGCTGCGGCTAATCCTGCAGGCAGCCGCCGCCACCAATTTGTCCCCACTCCACAGCAACCGCCCGGGGTCCCTCGCGATCCCCTACCACCGCGGCAGTTCCTGAGAACTGCGGGGGCCATGAAACCGGCGGGCGGCCGCGGCGGCTGGGGCTGGGGTGGCGGCAAGGGAGGCGGCAAGGGAGGTGACACGGGCTCAGGGACCAAAGGCGGCTTCGGGGCACGCACGCGCGGCTCCAGCGGCGGCGGTCGGGGCCGGGGACGCGGCGGCGGCGGGGGCGGTGGAGGCGGAGGCGGCGGCGACAGGCAGCGGCGCGGCGGTCCAGCCAAGAACAAGAACCGCCGCAAGAAGGGCATCACCGTGTCGGTGGAGCCTCATCGGCACGAGGGCGTGTTCATCTACCGCGGCGCGGAGGATGCTCTGGTCACGCTGAACATGGTGCCTGGAGTCTCGGTGTACGGCGAGAAGCGCGTCACCGTGATGGAGAACGGGGAGAAACAAGAGTACCGCACGTGGAATCCTTTCCGCTCCAAATTGGCGGCGGCCATCCTGGGCGGCGTGGACCAGATCCACATCAAGCCCAAGTCCAAAGTGTTGTACCTGGGCGCCGCCTCCGGAACCACGGTCTCACACGTCTCCGACATCATCGGCCCCGACGGCCTGGTCTATGCGGTTGAATTCTCCCATCGCGCCGGCCGCGATCTAGTCAACGTGGCCAAGAAGCGCACCAACATCATCCCGGTACTGGAAGATGCCCGGCACCCGCTCAAGTATCGCATGCTCATAGGCATGGTGGACGTGATCTTCGCGGATGTGGCCCAGCCGGATCAGTCGCGCATCGTGGCGCTTAACGCCCACACCTTTCTGCGCAACGGAGGCCACTTTCTCATTTCCATCAAGGCCAACTGCATCGACTCCACAGCGTCTGCGGAGGCCGTGTTTGCTTCTGAGGTGAGGAAGCTGCAACAGGAGAACTTGAAGCCACAGGAGCAGCTGACTCTGGAGCCCTACGAAAGGGATCATGCAGTCGTCGTCGGGGTCTATCGGCCCCCACCCAAGAGCAGCAGCAAGTAGCAGCAGCAGAAATCAGGGAAAGTACTCCCGCGCTGCCACGAGACTGTGGCTTTGTGCCTCTCCTATTGCGTTGTTTTTCTATTTAATAAAATAAACAATTCCCAAGTGTACAGTTGAGGCCAGAGTGGGTTTTGCAGCGGCATCAATTCGCTCTCCAGTCTTGGTGGCCTCATACAGAGGTATGGGGCCCCTTCAAGGAACGACGTGGGAGTGGTGTCTATTCCAGTCACCCCAGGCCTGGTCTCCACAGGGTCCCATTTTTACACATGTGACTTCTAATCACAGGAACAAGGATAGGAGAGCCCGCTAGCGATCTTTAAAGTATTTCCTGGGGAAACACGAAGGAACTGGGTTGTTTTGTTTTGTTTTGGGGGCGGGGGTGGGGTGGTCAAGGCTGAGTCCAGGGAAGACTATTGGACGCTGACTGTTCAACCTGACTCAAAGCCAGGCTCTTCCCTGTGCGTTTGTTTTCTGAAATGCCATCTTCTTTTGTAGCTCTGGCCAAGCTTAATTCTCCTGCCTCTACTTCCGTAGTATGCAAGAAGTAGATGTATACCAACTCAAACCCAGATCATCAGCTCAGCCACAATGGTTTTTCTTCTCCTTCTCCTTCTCCTCCTCCTTCTCCTTCTCCTTCTCCTTCTCCTTCTCCTTCTCCTTCTCCTTCTCCGTCTCCGTCTCCTTCTCCTTCTCCTTCTCCTTCTCCTCCTCCTCCTCNCTCCTCCTCCTCCTCCTCCTCCTCCTCCTTCTTCTTCTTCTTCTTCATTTTTCTGCAGTCCTTGTAACATTTAATCATCTCTCCAGCTCTACGGTGACTTTGTTACAATTTCCATGTTTTATGTGAAGCAATGGGCTTCCAGAGGTGAACACCAGTTGCCCAGACTGACACAGGAGGGAGAATCTTGTTGCCACTTTTGGGTATTCCTTGTGCTGCCTTGGCTCCGCCCCTTCCCACCTGGCACACACAGAGAGAGGTAGGGATCTGAGGCCTCCTGTTCTCTCTCCTCCTCTCCTTGGGCTTTCACAACAGCAGCAGAAGGCAGGGAGACAGATGGGGTGCTGGGTCTAACATACCCAAGAGGGTATCACAAAGGATCTCCAGAACAGTAAGCAAGGGGACCCCCCTCTCAGAGGGGGTTCTGGGCTCAGTAACATTGGATGCTGGCTCTCAGAACCAACCCACCCTAACCCTGGAAGGCCAAAGCAGAAAGTTCGAATTTTAGGCTAATCTGGACTGCATAATAAAATATGTCACAAATAAAAATACAAATGAGCAGGAGAACAAGCAATGGCCACAAAACTTTAGTACCCCTGCCCCAAAGCTTCAAGCGAAACTTAAACGTGTTTCTTCACTCCCCAAGCTCCAAGGCCAAAGTCATCCACGAGTAATCTAGCAATACGGCATTTGGAGAGGGATTTGACTTCTCCATGGTGGGGCTGGCAAGATGGCTCAGCAGGTGAAGGCACTTGCTGCCAACCCTGATGACCTGAGTTCAGTCTCCAGAAACCACATGGGAAGAGGTATGAACCAGTTCCCCCAGATTGTCCTCTGACCCCCAGAAGCATGCACAGCACATGGGGGTGCACACACACATATACAATAACATTTAAATGAAGTGAAGACACCTAAATATGTGCTGAGGGAAAGGTCTGGCGTGGTCTACGTTGCTCCAGGATATACCTCCTTGAACAGCAAAAGGATAAAATGACATAGCCTCACCCATACACCAAAACCCAGGGAAAGTCATAGGCTGTTCCTCTCCTTAAGCGATTGAGAGAGCTGATGCTCCAAGAGAGAGGTCTCACTCAAGACTTCTATCACCCAAAAGGCTCGCAGCCAGAAATCAAGCCCCATCAGTCCAGACTCCAAAGCTGATGTCATTTTCACTATGCTGGCCATGTTGTTTTACAAAGCATTCTCTCCAGTCCCACCATAATGACTGAGTGGCTGAGGTGAAATGTGGAGGCAGGAAATGGAGTTTCACAGAATAGGGGAGATGGTAGGAAAGAAAGGGCCTGCTGGGCCCCGCCTTCCCCTGGGCTCTGCCTTCCTCTGAGCCAGTCCAGCCTGGATAATGAGCTCTTCAGTCTTCCTTACAGGCCGTGCACTTCCTCCAGCATGGAGCATACAGCAGGGAACTCAGCAGTTTTCCTTATTCCAGGCAAACCGTTATACAGGCTGCTTCTGAAGATGCTAGAAATGGAGCCTGTTAAGGATGTAGTGACATGGAAATCTAAAGAATCCCCGTGAATCCGATAGGGTGGCTTGTTCCAATCAATGTCTTCCTCTGGAAGCTGAGGCAGAATGACATGAACCTAGGAATTCAAGGTTGGCTCAGGAGACACAGGGAGGAGACACTGTGACTAAAAAGAAAGCAATCCCAACAAATTTCAGATGGGTTGTGGGCCAGAGGAACGGCGTGGCAAGAACTGAGAGACTTGGGGATAAGGACAACGGGATTATAGCAGGGAGACTGGAGCCTGGTTTTGGAGGAGGGCAGGGAAAATATGAGACTAACTCCAGTGGGAGATAATCCTAAGGCATACTAGAGGTAAAGAGACACTGGGTACCAGATTTATTCAGAGCTAGAAACCCCAGCAACTATCTACTTGGTTTTCTAGAAAGGTTTATGTTTGGGTCCCTTGGTGTATCTGTCTATCCAAGCCATGTTGACAAAATAGCTCATGTCACAGGGCCCAAGCCTAGATGCTCATTTCATGGGACAAATGGGTGTCGGGGATAATGAAAGGCTTTATGTGCTGGCTGAAGAATGAAGGAGAGGTGAGTCTGCTCATAAATCAGTTTCTCCCTCCCAGGCCTGGAGGTCTCCAGATACAGGGCAGAAGTATTGGGGGAAAGAGAGGCTGGTAAAGAGGTGGGGGTCTGTTTACATCCCTGGGAATGGGCAGAGATCACTCAGTAGCTTTTCATTCTTGCCGTGGTCTAGTGATCAGTCTTCATAGCTGTGGTCGTATTTAGCCTTGATTGGGGGGAGGGGCGGGAAGAAGAGGGAGGAGAAAGAGAAGGGAGGGAAAAAGAAAGAAAAAAAAA
>NC_034603.1:4554209-4587352 GCF_900095145.1 Mus pahari | reverse complement strand
CCGCCTGCCTCTGCCTCCCAAGTGCCGGGATTAAAGGCGTGCGCCACCACGCCCGGCTGCAGTATCTATTCTTTAAACAGTCACACACACACACACACACACACACACACACACACACATACACACACAGTAGCTGTCTTCAGAAGAGGGCACTGGATCCCATTACAGATGATTGTGAGCCATCATGTGGTTACTGGGAATTGAACTTGGAACCTCAGGAAGAGCAGTGTTCTTAACTGATGAGCCATCTCTCCTGCCCTAGTTCAAAAACCACTGAGCCATCTCTCTCCCTCCCCTCAACCTGATAATTTTTAAGACAAGTACAGTGAAGCTAGAGAGTTTATATAGGTTTTCCCTTCCTTAACACCAAGAAAGAGATTTTGTTGGGGATTTTTTTTTCCCTAAAAACTGTGCTTCTAACAAGCTGTCTGCCATCAGAGTTGGTTTTGGGGGTCTAAGTGGGAGATACCATGGGGGGGTGGTTTGAGCGATAAATGACCCCCATATTATGTGAATGCTTGGTCCTAGCAGCACTGTATGGGGAGACGGTCCAACCTTGTTGGAGGAAGTACATCACTGCAGACAAGCTTTGAGAGTTCATGGTATAACCCAGCATGGTGCCCACTCTCTCTGCTTTGTTTGTAGGCTTCCTACCCTGGCTTCCTTTTGCCAGGCCTCTCCCTCTTTCTTTCCTGCCCCACCCCTCTAGAACTGTAAGCCAAAGTAAGCGCCTGCATGTAGACATTTTTGGTTATGGTGTTTCTAACCCAGCAACAGCAGAAGTGAATACAAGTTTTGCCTGAAGTAACACAGAGACATGGTGGCTTAAACAATGGCCTATTTGATTCGTTTTGAGGGTTACAAGTCCAGGCATAGCCTGTGTCGCATCTGGCTTCTGAGAAGGGCTCTACCCAGATAAAGTTGGGTAACCTCACTGGTTTTCAAAGAAAGAGCTCTTCAGTGTTTCTTCCTTCTCTTCTTACAGAACTCAAGCCCGGCCTCGTGACTTCCACGGTCTGTTACTGCCTCCTTGAAATTCTATATAGTTACTTTACAGTTTAGAGGGAATGCACTTTAGTGCATAATTCTAGAAATAGAATGTTAAAATGACATCCTTACTGAACTGTGAGGGTTAGCTGAGGGCGACCAGGTCCATTGAGGAACTGGGGGCATGGTTGGTGCTGTATAGACCCTTCATCTCTTCATCCTGCTGTCAACAGATGAGATCAGTAAGACAGAAGAGAAGCACAGCTCAAAAAGCTGGGTGGTTGTAGGAGAACTTAGTTTAGCATGGTTTCTGGTCCAAACTTAACTAGATGGAACTTGCAAAGTTTCAGAGAATAAGTGGCACTTCAAGAGCCACATCCATGAAACAAGTCTAGGTCCATAGACTCTGGTTACTCCCAGGCTCTATGTCTGACACTTGGTCAAGAGATATCATGCTTTGGCATGGCCCTCACAGTGATGGTGAGGGCCATGTGCAAAGACCTCATTGCTCTGCTATCTGTTGTGCAGTCCACCTTGCACGACCCTTTCAGCATCTGCCACCAGACTCACTGCCCGTAATGGTGACACACTCCTTTAATCTTAGGACTTGGGACCTACGGTCAGGACCACAGAGAATCCGCAACTGCTTACTTATCACCCACAATTCCCCCTCTTCTTTTTCTCTCCACCAGCTGAGCAAGATGCCCAAAGGAAAGAAGGCCAATGGGAAGAAGGTGTGCCACCCCGCCATCATCAAGAAACAGGAGGCCAAAAAGGTAGTCAATCTTTTGTTTGAGAAATGGCTCAAGAACTTTGGCATTGGCTAGGACATCCAGCCCAAAAGAGATCTAACACGCTTTGTCAAATGGCCCTGCTATCAGGCTGCAGCAGCAAAGAACCATCCTTTGTAAGTGTCTCAAAGTACTTCCTGCCATTAACCAGTTCACCCAGGTCCTGGACAGGTAACAGCTACTCAGCTGCTTAAGCTTGCCCACAAGTACAGACCACAGACAAAGCAAAGGCTACTGGCCTGTGCTGAGAAGAAAGCTGCAGGCAAAGGGGACGTCCTAACTAAGAGACCACCTGTCCTCCGAGCAGGAGTCAATACAGTCACCACCTTGGTGGAGAACAAGAGGCTCAGCTGGTGGTGACTGCCCATGATGTAGACACCATGAGCTGGTAGTTTTCCTGTCTGCCCTGTGTCAAAAGATGGAGGTGCCCTACTGCATCATCAAGGTAAGGCCAGGCTGGGACGCCTGGGCCACAGGAAGACATACATCACTGTTGCCTTCACACAGGATAACTCGGAAGACAAGGGTGCTCTGGCTAAGCTGGTGGAAGCTATTTGGACCAATTATAACGACAGATATGATGAGATCTGCTGCCCTTGATGAGCAGAACCACACATAACCTGCCAAACTACTACATTTTCATTAAGCACTTTTAAAAATCAGTGGCCCTCAAACCTCCTGCACTTTGAAAATGTTTCCCAGGTCTAGGTTAACTGCCCCATGACTTGGTGCTTTTCTTCTGGAAGTTTGGTAATTAGTTTAAACAGGGAAAGGTAATACAGGGAAGTTAAAAGCGGGAAGTTGTGGAGTGGGAGGGATGGTTCAGCAGGTTCTGCTGGCTGGCTGCTCTCCCAAGGTCTTTGGTTTGATTCTACCACCCACAGGGTAGCTCTCAATGGTCTGTAACTCCAGCCCCAGGGGATCCACCCAGGGAACACCCTCTTCTAGCCTACTCAGACACTAGGCACACACACGGTGCACAAAGAGAAACTGGGTAATGACAGCTACCAAATGTATCCTCAAACAGGCTAGGGCATCCAAAACCCAAGGAAATATTAAATTAAAAGTGAAGCTTACAAAGCTTAGGATGGACCTGGTCAATAGACTGCAGGTGCCAAACCATCAGTGATTAGTACACATTGCCCTCAATTGAGATATCAATAAACAGCTTGCCTACACGATTTTCACAGCAACCACAGAGTATCAACTTTCCTTCTCAGATGCACTGTTGATTTTGAACAAAGCAATTATACTATAGTATACAGTGAACTTGCTCTTTAGTGATGCAGGTAGCCTTTGTACATGGTGAGCTGAATTAACCCTCAAACAGTTATTTCCACATCTTACCACCCTATCCCGGTCAAGGTCTCACCTTCCCCCTACCTCCCTGCTCACTGGAGTCTAACAGAGAGGTTCTGCTTCATACTATAGTGCAATCATTCCTATACACCCGGAGTCAAGACAATGACATCAATTTCAACCTTTCCTTTTCTTCTCAAACAGGCTTTGCCTACTAAACATAAGCTGAACTGGAGATAGCTCAGAGTTAGGAGCTCTTGCCGAGGCCCAGTACACAACACTCACACAACAGCTCCAATCATCTTGAACTCCAGTTTTGGAGGATCCAATACTTTCTGGTCTCCCTAGGTACCAGGCAGGCACATGGTACCCATTCGCATATGTAGGTGAAGCATGCATATACACAAAATAAGAATAAAATCTTTAAAGGAAAAAAAAAAAAGATTGGGTTTAGAGTAAATTTTCTCAAATTATGCCACCAAGGCATCCTAGATATCCTGACAACTCAGGACCACCCTGTCAGATGTACCCACAGCACAGAAAAGTATTCTCATTTTAAGAAAAAATAAAAGGCTTTCATATCTGTGCGTCTCTGAAGGTATATTACCTACACAAGCAGAATAGATATGTAAGGGCATGTTTATTGTCAGTTCATTAAACATAGTTCATTTATTGAGCACTTTATCAGTGCCAGGTGTTGAAGACACAGAAGTGAACAGAGCTTTACAGCGTCCTTGCTCTCATGGAGTTTATTATGTCCTATCAGCTAATGGCAAAGAGAATCAAACCTGATGTTGAATCCGTGTGGAAATACAGCTGCTCCACTCTGGATGAAAAAGCAAGAGACATGTGTAGTAAAGAGAGAATTTATTTGGAAATTAGGGTATAAAAAGCATGATTCTAACACTTATTTAAAATATTAACAAATTAAAAAAGTTAGAAACTACAGAAAAGGTAGACACCCAAACCCAGCTTACAGCTACATAGTACAAACAAGTAGAACCCAAAATTCTTTCATGCAAATAAGCATTAAGGGAATGTTTACAGAGCAGGGCACAACAAATATCTTTTAAATTTACATTAAGAAACTGTACATAAATGGAAAAATAAATTAGATCATTTACAAGAAGTATTTTATAGGTTACAATAAGCTATAACTTAGTTTTGTTATGCATAAAGTTTGTAGTACATCATACATTTTTACATAAGATTTAATATTAGAAGAATCTAAACATAAACAAAGCTTAAACCTGACAGGAATGATGCAACCAACATAGCGTAAGGCAGCGTGCACTGAGTGACATGTGTGAGGAAAGGAAGCCCTAAGCTGGGACCGCAAACACCAGGAATGATTTCATCAGGACTCAAGAATTAACAAGAACACCTTTCACTTCAGTTAAAATGCCTGGAGTTCACTTAACTCAAACACAGTGGGTAACAGTGACAAAGTGTTTGAACCTCACTCACTGCAGGGAGGGATTTCAGGCAGAAATGGGACACTACAGCATTAGCATTAGATTTTAGAAAATTATGTTTCTTCTAAATGCCATAAACTCTAAGGGTTCATTCAGAAAAAACTGGCCGATTTTCAAATGGCTTAGTAGCAGGGTTAATTAAGTACTGAGTGAGCCACTGTGACATCCTGATGACACCCCAGTCACAATGACAGATTTGAAGCATAGAACCAAAGCAACTGAGATCTTAAACTATTTTACATCACTTATGGTAATGTTATGTAAAAATGAAAATGCTTTCTGTGGAAGTTACATTCTTTACCAGGTCTTTTAAACATAAAATTAACAGCAGCTGCAGCAAACCTTTGTTTAGAAGACAAACTAGTTTGTGAATTCAGATCAGATCCCCAGCCGCAGATTCCAGCATCAGCCCACACTGACTTTAGAAAGACGCGGTCAGACACAGGTCTACTGCAGTCAGCTCACAGAGAGATCTTAAGGTCATCTGTGCCTCATTAAGTAGGACTGTAATCCACCCAACCTATGTGCAGGTGACTCCATTTCCATTTTCATTCTGTAAATGGTGCTGGAACTGTGTGTCAGATAAATACATTCATTTCAGAAGGGCTTTGTGCTCACCTTCATCTGTGACCACACACAATGATTAGAAATAAAAACAGGTCAAAGAGAGGGGCTACTAAAACATCTCTGAATTTTCATCATGTACAAATGAAGAATAACAATCTCTATGATTTTGAGGTTACACACGTACTTTCCAGTCAGAATTAACTTTTTTTTCTGGTTTTCTAAGTACTTATCAACATGTACTAATGAATTACTAAAACACTATGAAGCACTAAAAATGAGCTCTAGCACATGATAGGTCTGCAATACGTAAGTCATCTTGAGCCCTGCCAGATATGGAGCAGTTGTTTGCTCTGGCTCCTGGCAACGGTGTCGTTCCCACGGTGGCTACCAAAGTCGCTGTTAACAACTAAAGAGAGCACATGAAAAAGCTAGGCCAATGACGAGAACACTGTAAAACATTGTTCAAAGCAGAACTCCACATGTACTGAATATGTACAACAGCACAGTGTGTCCAATGGGGGAATATTTTAATTTTGCAAGTAGAATAAATGCAAAGTAATATACACTCATTTTCATTATGCTTTATAAACTCTTTGCATAACCTAGAATTTCTGAATTATATTCAAAAATGCAAAACACTAACAAAGATAAAGTGCTCAACAAAAGAAGATATGATTAAATAAGAAAGAACTTTGTTTCTAACAAAGTAGTTTTATAAAACTATAACCAGATGAACTTTTCTCCCTCAAGAATGTAACCCACAAAGAGCACTATCTTTAGGACTGGATGCCTAACACAGCAATCGTGTGCACTCAAGGGCACTGTCCACTTAGAGAGTCCAGTATTTGCAAATAATGGGAATCCCTTGAGGGGCTGGCTTTCAATTATCATCCATATTACTAGCCTAGCCTTGGCAATGACTTTAACTCCCCCACCTACTCAGAGTAGTTGAGGAAGGAAACGCCATGCTATGGCCTGTGTGTATATACAGATGACTGGAGAGGTCTAGTTAAAAGGCAACCTTTTGGGGAAAGAGGTGGTGTTTTAGATTTGTGTGCATGTATTACCACCAAAACCATGGCTGACAATGCTCTTAGCATTTGAAAGTTATCAGAATTTTTATAAAGACTCTTTGTATGTATAAAAAATAACAATGAGATAAAAAGTGTCTCTTGGTAATCTTTCAAAATTGACTGCACAAAACTCAGAAACTTTAGAAACTAAGTCCCTGGAACTAATTTTGCTTCCATAAAGGAAATACATTAGTTTGGAAATTGCTAACTATTAGGATGTGTCACAAGCAGTTTTATCAGGATCAGTTATTAGAAAAATCCCATACACTACACAAGAGAGGACATGATGACAATATACAGTATTTTTGAAATAGTAACAGTTTATCTGTGTAAAATAAACTGGCCCAATAAATGGTCTAGTCCTTACTTAAAAAAGAAGTTATTTTTTTCCCATCTCATTCTTTTAAAAGCCCATATTCATAGTTTTCAAGGACACATAAGAGTGCTCTCTTGTAAGAACTCCCAACAAACCTTTAATCTTGGCAGACAGAGGCAGAAGCAGAGGCAGGTAAATTTGAGTTTGGGGGTTTGCCTGGTCTACATAGCCAGTTCCCAGCCAACCAGCGCTATGTAGTTGAGGCTGTCTCAAACAAAAACAAAACAAAGCTTTAGAAAACCACTATTAATATATGTGGCTGTGAAATCTGAAAGGTGGTCAGTCTAAAATTGAAATGTGTCATTAAATATAAAATATGTATCAACTGAAGACTAAGTAAAAACAAAATAAATAAAAGGGCAAACACATCTCAATTTTTTTGTGCCAATTTCACACTGAAATAACATATTAGATATACTGGTAAATTAAAAAAAAGGTACTAAAATGACCTTCACCTATTTCTTGTTAGCTTTTTAATGCATTTACTAGAAAATATAAAATTATTCATACTTTACATGTTATCTATTAAATGGCACTGTTTAAGAACACAGACCTTTAATTAGGTTGGTTGATACCAGAAGCAAACCTCTATTTGTGAGAGCATGCATACTGGGAATTTCTCAAGAGCAATATAGGCTAGATTAGAATCTTGGCAGCCTTTATCAATTATGATTCTGTGTTCTTATTAATTCAGTAATGACAGATTCCACTTGAGAAAAGGTAAATGTATGAATGAGTTGGTTCACTTTACATGGCCCTTAGTAGTTCCAAATGGCAAAATGTTAGTTCTGTATAAACCAAAGTGGTCAAATTAATGTGAGCACTATTAATCTTTAAAGACAGCCCTAAATCTATAGCTGATGTAAAGTATTTCCACACTAGATAATCTAGAGTATCTATCGTTCAATTATTTTATCTGCACACTCAAGTCAAAACCCTTTAAAACAATGGAAGCAGTAGCCTCCCAACTGGAACAAGCGGCTATCAAGACACAAACACTGAGTGACACCATTGCAGGCTTAAAATGTTTACTGGGCAACACTATTGTCGTGTGCTTCCCTCCCCAGATACTATTTGTATGTTTGTATTATTAGGTAAAGAAAACTGAAATTTAAACACTTGCACATAAACTACACAGAAATCTGTGTTTTTTGTTTTTTACCCCAGAAACGGGTTCCCTGGCTGTCCTGGAACTCACTCTGTAGACCAGGCTGTCCTTGAACTCAGAGATTCGCCTGCCTCTGCCTGCCAGGTGCAGAGATTAAAAGCATAAGCCACCACACCTGGCTCCAGAGACCTGTCTAGCAAGCACCTCTCGCTAGTCTGCTGGAAACTTTGAACACTGGGGTCTCAGAAACTACACTGAAATACTCTTTGAAATGTAAACAATCTAACCTCTTTTAGGTTATTTCCAGAAATATCAGAAATTAATATAGGTCCATTTCCCATACAGACTCAACTTATTGAACTAATGGCATCCAAAATGTTACATTTTAACATTATAAAAAACAGGAATTCAAACCCAAGAATAAATTCCAAGCAGAAAGACAAATTCTTGGTCTGCAATGCTTTTATGACCAAAAACAATAAACATTGAACCATCTGCAATTTAGCAACGCTGCCCAGAGTCATATAACTTTAAAACATTCTTTTAGATAGCATCTGATTCTGTCCATTGCTACTGCTTATGGAAGGTACAAATCAGCTTCCAGAGTTCACATCTAATGATAAGAAATGCACATTTGGGCCTGAGATACACACGGTAGAGAAAGAGCATAGAATGTCACTCACTCTGACCATATTCCATTTGAACAGTCTAAGGACTTAATAGATAAGACTCCAAAGTATGTGATTATGCCCTCAATTTTACAAACAGTAAACATTTTAACACATATACTGATTAATGCATGAGATAAAGTTTTTGCGCCACCAAATATGTGCAAAAACTTCAGGGATTCAATAGAAAAATTCAGGTTCGTGTTTAAACACAGTATTTCAACTCATCATCTGAGAGAAATTATACTTATGGGCAGAGGTCATATAGACATGCTTTTCTGAGGATATGTTATAAAACTACCATAGTTAATACTTAATATTGCCTTAACATTTCTAAGTCACAGAAAATGAACTTTGATTGCCAGTACAATAAATTATGAGAGTATGTTACTTCCTGCTCACTAGTAACCAAACATACATAACAGACTCAAACATTTAGGATAAAAAAAAAAAGAAAAAAAAAACAAATATTTAGAATCAATTATTTTGCATAAACAAACATTTTTGAGATTTTAAATTTTGTGTCTGAGCACACAGTACTACAATGTTGGCTGCATCAAATAAATAGAAAATCATTGTTCAACAATCAAGAGGCTGTATTGCATGTAAAATGGAACGCTGGCTATCTATACATACAGGAGGACATCAATGAGGGATACTTCCCATTATAGGTCTTTCCATGCGGCAAAGCTCACAAGCTTACCATTCTGACATTTAAAATGAACACAAATAGAATTATTCTTTTATCCTTTGGTTCCCAGTGACAAATAATGAATGCAGTTTCTGGATCAGTTCCTCCTGAATGGCACTCCTTAGTAAAGATCTCCAACGTTTTAGCTGAAATTTGGCAGTCCAAGAAGTGCACCAACAGCTCCGAAGTATCCCTGCACAATTTTTAAACAATTTAAGGCAATGTAGTTTTTAAATTACACATTTATATAGCCTTCTTCACATTAATATATTAAAGGGTATATCCCATAAAAAAACAGCTAAAATTCCAGCACTCAGGAGGTAGAGGAAGGTGGATTTCTGTGAGTCAAGGCCAGTACCATGACAGTTGGGGCTATACAATGAAACTCTACAAAGTGAGTTCCAGGACAGCCAGGACTATACAGAGAAACCCTGTCTCAAAAAACCAACCAACCAACCAACCAACCAAACAAACAAACAAAAAACAGTGAAACTCTTATCTTGAAAACCAACCAACCAACCATCTCAGAGATAGCAAATAAATGACCTAATGATACACACCAATGCTCTTGAAAAACAACCAATTCGGGCTGGTGAGATGGCTCAGTGGGTAAGAGCACCCGACTGCTCTTCTGAAGGTCTGGAGTTCAAATCCCAGCAACCACATGGTGGCTCACAACCATCTGACGCCCTCTTCTGGAGTGTCTGAGGACAGCTACAGTGTACTGTACTTACATATAATAAATAAATCTTTAAAAAAAAAAAGAAAAGAAAAGAAAAACAACCAATTCTAAACATAGCAGACAGCAAGAAATCATGAAGTTCAGGGAAGAAATTAATGAAATTGGGATTAAAAGAACAATACACAAAGTTAATTAAAGATCTGATTCTTTGGAAAGTTAGTAAGATTGACAAACCTGAGCCAATCTGATAAAGACATAAATTAATAAAATCAGAGGTCAAAAAGATGTCATTACCACAGACTTGACTAAATGCAAAGTATCCATATACATAAATAAATCTTTAAAAAAAAAAGTAAGCTGTAATCTGTATACATTGTATCAAGTCTGTATCCCCCCCCCCCCCCCCAGTCAATAAACAAAACTCCTCATAGCTCTGGTGCTCTTGGTGTCTGCCTTTGTAGAAGAGTGAGAAAATACTCCATCCTGAGACAGTGAGATATTGAAGCTTACTGTAGCAATACTTGGAATGTTCCTAATTCAGAGTAATGTAAGCATTTGAATTTATTATATAAGACTGATTAACTGCACAGATTAGAATTTAACTGGATATTGTGAATAGCAAAAAACATAGGAGGTGGGTTGTTTGGTTTTTTTTGTTATGTTTGACACAGGGTCCTGCCATGGAACCCTGGCCAGCCTGGCACTTATATAGAACAGACTGGCCAGGAAGCTAGCAAACATCTTGCCTCTGCTTCCTGAGTTTTAGGATTATACAAGTACAACCATTAAGCTTAACAAGAGGAAAACCAAGGATTTACAATAGGGTTATTTCTCCCGGGGGAGGGAATTAAAAAGAATCTTCTTTCTGAGAAACAAGAAACTTCCTATTGTTCACTTGGTCTGTGAGGCTGTCTATGTGGTAGCTAACTGCCTGCCAAACTGAAACAAAACGAATCAATTTACTTAAGTCAATAATTTGTGGCACACATCTGTAATTTCATCATTTATGAGGGCCTCAAATTCAGTCTGAGTCAGGTGTGTAGTATGACCTTTCTAAACACATGACTTATGACCCAGGCCTAGGAAAATAGCTCAATCCTTAAACATAAGGAACTAGGTTTGATTCCTAAAACAAATGTGTTTTAAAAAAGCCATGCGTGGTGGCACATCTCTCTCTGTATACCCAGATCTGGGTGAGGGAGGTCTCTGGGGTCTGTAGTCCAACCAGTACAGCCTCACTGGTAAATTCCATGCCAGTGAGAGACTCTGTCTCAAAGATGGTGGAGAGTATTCTCGGTGACACCTGAAGTTATCTTCTGGTCTCCACTTACATACACATAAAAATAATTTAATTTTTACATATATAAATACAAGATATATAGAAATATAGAGCCAGGCAATGGTGGCACACACCTTTAATCCCAGCACTTGGGAGGCAGAGGCAAGAGTATTTCTAAGTTTGAGGCCAGCCTGGTTTACAGAGTGAGTTCTGGGACAGCCAGGGCTACATAGAGAAACCGTGTCTCGAAAAACAAAACAAAAAACAAAACAAACAAAGAAACAGAACAATTTCATACAAAACACACTGTTAAATAACACACAAAAAGTGTTTACATACCTCATGTTCTAGAAACAACGCTTTCAACTGACCCTTTGACCAGTAATCCAAAGCATATGCCAAAAGTTTCATCGAGAGAGTATTGACACGTAAAAAGTTCCCAACGAAGACAACTCGATTTATTTTCTGGAAAAAATAAATAAATAAAAGTGGGTTTTAAGAGCATTAAAACATTTATATAAGAATGTGGGTGTCATTCTACTACTAATTTCTACATGGAATTCTGTAATTCTGATTACTAAGGAATTAGATAATTTACCGAGACTCCTGTACAACAAACAGCAGGAGTGAACTCTGATGTCTAATATGGACACTGGACTTTAGCGTTGATGTCATGTCACTGCACATTCCTGGACTACAACCAAATATACTGAGAGCAAGAGTGTGTGAGTCAGGGAGGCTGTGCACCTGTGTGGAAGGTGTGGCAACTGCCTGTTCTTTCCTTTTAAGTTTTACTACAAGCCTTACATTGATCTACTTATGTCATAAACATGCACATGGTCCCTACATAAAGTTGGACAGTAAAAATGACTGGGGGAGGGGAGCATGAAAGGTGAATATCATGAAAGTTAAGAAAGAGGAGGAAGATGTGAGGCTGGTGGACCAGAAGGCATAAACCAACTAAAACAGTTTGGGAGCAGGAGAGATGACCCAGTGGCTAGGAGCAGGAGCTGACACTCCAGAGGCCCAGGGTTATATTCCTAGCACCACCTTGGCTGTTACAATTATCTGTAACTCTAATACCAGCAAATCCAATGCCCTTTTCTATCTTCTACAGGCACTGCATATATATGGTGTATAGATACACATGCAAGGAAAATAACCATATGCATAAAATAAATGGTTTAGCCTGGAGAGCTGACTCAGTCTTTGAATGTTCACTACTGAGAGCAAACCCTAGAATGCTCCTGTATCCCCATCTATGCCGACCGGGGTTATAGGTGCAAAGCCACATCTGGCTTCTGGCATGGGTGCCAGGGACTCAAATTCGGGTCCTCATGCCTGAACAGCAGCCACTGAGCCATTTCTCCAGCTCTCCGTATTTTTCTTAAGGCAAGCAGCACACATCACTCAAATAGCATGTAGAACAAGTCTCAATGCCTTCATAGCCCTGTACAATGCTGCTTGATCCATATGCAACAAGGCAGCACTGTAAAGAAGCCGAGGGCAGTAAGAAAACTTCCAAGCATCTCACTAATTGAGTACTCCATTAATTATAAACAAGAGTCCACAGTGTACTTTTCAACAGTTACCTCAAAGTGTTTTTACCCCCATTTAGACTTAGACTGTATACTCATTTCTCAAGACATTCTGTCTATATCCAGCCCCAGGCTGTTTGGTTTTGTTTTGCAGGGTTGGAGACTGAACACCAAGAAAATTGCCTTTTTCCATTTCTCAGATTTCTTTCCTTCTTCCTATTGGCTTTTTAAAAGCAAAGGCTGTATAGCCCTGGGTGGCCTGGAACTCTTTGTAGGCCAGGCTGCCCTTAAACTCAAAGAAATCTGTCTGCTTCTGCTTCCTGAGTGCTGTATTTGTCATGGAAAAATATGTAACAGAATAACTGGTAAGCGGTATTTTTTTTTTATCTGCTTGGGAATGTAATGAAATGGATCTCAATCTGAGAGGCTCATTGGAAAATAAAGAAGCTGTCAGTTGCACAGGAATCACCTTTTAAAATTATTTTTATTATCTTAAATTTTTAAAAAAACAAAAGACAAAGTCTATGTAACCCTTAATGGCCCGGAACTCGCTATGTATGTAAACCAGGTTAGCCTTAAAACTCACAGAACTCCCTCCTGAGTGCTAGGATTAAAGACATTAATTGATTAAAGTACTGGGTTCAGCTTTTTGTTTTTGCACAATTAAAAAAGATTCTTGGATGTCTTACCTCATTAACAGCACACATTCGTGCCACGGAACCAATGTTATTGGTGATAGTAACTAAAGTAGCTCTTGCCAGATCCTCTTTACTAACAGTTTCTCGTTTCTCCTTATAAATCATATTGCCAAAACTGCAAAGAGAGAGAGAGAAACAAGTCAAATCTACTGGTAATAAATAACAATTCACCTTAACTTACATTTCTATAATAGCTCTATAAAGTTAGGCCAAAGAGCATGAGCACATAGGGAGGCGGCTTAAAACAAAATCTGTAAGCCATGAGCAGCATTTTAAAAAAAAAAGTTAACTTGTGTTTAAAAAAAAAGCACACTTCTTTGTTACTAGTAAGCAAAGATTTATTTTTATCTACATTTTAAGACCTTGTAACACACACAAAAAAATGAAAACTATTTTAGAAAGCCAAAAAAGTGCAGTGATTTGCTTTTAAAGTCAAAATATTGTTAAAGATGCCATCTCTAATACCAACCACACAAGCATCTACAACATACCAAGCATTATGCTACAGACACAAGCAGTATACTAAGATAGCATTGTCCGATAGAAATACATGCTACATAATATATTTAATATATTATCTATTAACTATATTTTAAAAAGGTAAAAATAAAGGCGAAATGAACTAGACTGTTCATCTAAGCGTAGCTATTTGGCCATGTGGCACACATTAACTTCATTCCAAGTGTTTGTTGTACACATCTTGTTAAGAGGCTGTCCTATGGACAATGCAGGCCATACAGAAACAGCAGAGACTAACTGTAACAAGACAAAACAAAAATCAGAGAGCTAGAAAGATTAGATTCTATTTTTGTGGTAAGAAGAAAAAGTTGAGAAGGAAGGTTTTCCACAGTAAAAAGAAGTTTAACTAGTTTTTAAAAAGGAACATTTTAGACAGAAGCAATGGAGGTTAATAATGTCACACATATGAGATCAAACATGACATCAAATGTAAAGAGCACAGGATATCAGAGTGCTGAGGCGGCAGAGTCCTCACTACTAGAGGGCACCGGGTGTCCTGACAAGCAACAGTCAATTATAACATAACAGAGATCATATACAAACAAAAATATTTAGGAGCACAGGGAGGGATTCATGAAGTTCCACCCTTCCCTGAGGATCCAAGAGTTGATGGGGAAGGAGAATGAGACACATTTTCTTCAGTGGCAAAGCCAACGCACCAATGAGCAACACCAACTAAACTCATTAGGTTGTGAAACAAAGCAAAACAAAACACCCAACAAAGCAGAAAAAGGAAGGGGACAGCTAGTGAGAAGAGAATCAACATAAGTGGGAGGGGTATATGCGAGGACAGTGGAGATGAACAAGAGAAAAAGAAACTATTCACAAATGAAAACATAAATTTAAATTAACAAATTTAAACACCTGAAAGGCACAAAGAGCCTTAAACAAGTGAAGTTCTTTAACAAAAATAACAAAAAAAAATATCAATTTTTCCAAATATTTATTAATCCTCTCCCTGTGTATGTATGTATACACATTCAGAGCTCAAAAGACAGCCTGAAGGAGGAGTCAGTTCTCTCCTTCACCATGTAGGTTCTGGAAATCAACCTGTGTTAGACACGCATGGCAGGAAGCACCTTTAACCACTGAGCCATTTTACTGACCCAAGAAGGCCATTCCCCTAAGTTAACAAAGAAGCTTAATGAAATCACAAAAAATAAATAGAACATACTTTATACTTCTATAACTTTAACAGTGGTTAGCAATGACACATCCGGAGTAAAAAACAAAAACAAAATTAATGTATGATGACGCTATCTCAAATCAGTGGAAAAAATAATGTTAGGTCTTTGTGAAAAAAATTAAAAAACTAAAAAGTGGATCTATCTCATCACATAAAACTGTTTTAAGAATAAGTACAAATGTTTGTATCAAAAATTGAAGTATAAAGCCGGGCGTGGTGATGCACACCTTTAATCCCAGCACTCGGAGGCAGAGGCAGGCGGATTTCTGAGTTCAAGGCCAGCTTGGTCTACAAAGTGAGTTCTAGGACCGCCAGGGCTATACAGAGAAACCCTGTTTCGAAAAAACAAAACAAAGCAAAAACAAAACAAAACAAAAACAAAAACACCAAAAAAACTGAAGTATAAAAGTAGTAAAGTGGGGCTGGAGAGATGACTCAGCAGTTAAGAACACTGACTGCTCTTCCAGAGGTCCTGAGTTCAATTCCCAGCAACCACATGGTGGCTCACAACCATCTGTAATGGGATCTGATGCCCTCTTCTGGTGAAGACAGCTACAATATACTCATATAAATAAAATCTAAAAAAATAATTTTTTAAAAAAAAGTGATGTGTCAGAAAATATGTACATGTTAATTCCTTTATTTTTGGAATGTGGGAGACTTACTTACTATGAATCAATATCCAGAAGCCATAAAGGAAAAGACTGATAAATTTAACTGTATAACAAGACAACAACAAACCCATCAGCAATCACTAAAAGCAATATGTAAGGTTCTCAGCAAATTAAAAGCAAGAATGCAAATTAAAACCACACCAAGATGCTGCTTCTTTAGCAGATCAGCAAAACTTCACAGTTTCCTAGCACACCCATGCACTGTATGGAAATACTTTTACCTGGTGGTCTTGGTGAAAACCACCACTTGGAGGGCATGCTTAACAATACTGTAAAACGCACTTCATCTTTAGGAAGGCAAGCTTCTGACAGGACTATAACAAGGACAAAGACAGACTAGAGCTGCAACATGGAAAGACTTCTTTTTAGAATATGTGACTATCTTAGAGTCACATATGCCATGTAGGGACACAAGTTTTTGGATAAGCAGATTATAGGATACAATTTGTATTTGTACAGGAGATGGATGCTCTGGGATACAAGAAATTTCTGTTTTCCTGTTTTTGTCTTTTTAAGACAAGGTCAGACTGTGTGGGCCTGACAGGCTGGAAACTCCTTTTGCAGATTTTGTTAACCTCAAAACCCAGAGCTCACTGTGCACACGCCTTTAATCCCAGCACTCAGCAGGCAGAGGCAGGTGGATCTTTGAGTTTGAGGCCAACCTGGTATGAAAAGAAGTTCCAGGGCAGCCAGGTTTGTTACACAGAGAAAACCCTGTTGTTTCAAAACAAAACAACAAAAGATAACAGAGCTCCACCTGTCTCTGCTTCCTGAATGAGATTAAAGTTGTGTGATACTATGCCTAGTTGAGAAGTTTCTTTTTGCTCTGCAATGCAGGGAATCAAACCCTGGTCTTGCTCCTCCACTGAGAAACATCACTAGCATAAGGCAGTTTTTCACAGGGTGCACAAAAGATAACTTCTTAATGAATTTTTATGTTTGCTGATTGTGTCATAACTACCTCTGTACATCAGGCTGACCTCAAACTCAAGAGATCAGCCTGCCTCTATCTCCCAAGTGCTGGGATTAATGGTGTACTCCACCACTGCCCAGCTTGAATATTTCATTTTTAAAACTTCAATGTTCAAAACTTGAACTCTAAACAGAAAAGGAAATCATCCTTAAACCCCATGGCATATTATTTTCCAAAACCTAAACAGACAACTTGAGTAACAATATAACTTACCTAGATGCCACAGCCCAACCTGGCAGACCGAATCTTTCATAATCTCCTCCATAAATATCTCGGACCAACCTATCAGCTTGGGTGCTGTCACCTTTGGATGCCATTTCCAGAGCCTCTTCAAAACTTTCACAGCCAGTCAACAAACTGCATAAACCAAGAAAGGTGCCCCCTCCGAGGCTGAAAGGAAGAAAAGGTATACTTGCTAAGCTGCATTTACACATTACTTTCTTTCACTTATTGAATAAACAGAGGGAAAACATGGTAAATGCTAAACACCAACCAATGTGATAAAAAATAAGACTACTTAGTAGAACCAAACCAATTATATAAAAAGCTAAATCTGTTGGGAGAAAAATCCTACCTGGCATCTAATAACTCAAATTGTATAACTGCTAAAAATATACTCCTGTGTATGCATTGAAATAAATACTAATAGTAGACCGATTAGACCGTGTGCTATAATGTCAGCTGAGACAAGATCTTGAGTTCTGGGTCAGCCTGTGCAAGAGAGTGTCTGTGTGCTAAAAATACCACACAAAAAAGGAAATCTGTGATTAATGTCCCAATAAATGACTTGGTGAAAGGTTTATTTAGTTTTCCGACTAGGCTAAAATCAATTCCATTGTGATACGAACATCTAAGATGACCAGACAGATGCCCAAAAGTATATATATGCATATGCCCAGAAGCCAGAAGTGCATATGCCCAGAAGTGTATATACCCAGTGTATATACCACATTAAAGTCAACTCAGTACCATTCTCATATCCTTTATTATTTTTTTAAGATTTATTTATTATTATATCTAAGTACACTGCAGCTGTCTTCAGATGCACTAGAAGAGGACATCAGATCTCACTGCGGATGGTTGTGAGCCACCATGTGGTTGCTGGGATTTGAACTCAGGACCTTCGGAAGAGCAGTCGTGTTCTTAAACACTGAACCATCTCTCCAGCCCATCTCATATCCTCTCGGATATGTTCATACAATGTAATTGTGTGGCTCTCTAGTCTATAAATGCAAAATTCTTGCTTGCTAGTTTCACCTACGTTTCTATTTTTCAGTTAACCGAAACAAGATGTTTGTGTATTATTATTTGGTACACAAAAGTGGGCTTTTAGAGTATTAATCACTAAATAGTAAACCCCACATAAACCCATATAAATTTTAAAATCTCGGTTCCTTTATCAACCCTTAAAGGTTGATGGAATATGGAGAATTAAGAATTGTAAAACTTTAACATTCATATTTCAGGTTATAACAAAGGAAGTTATGGCTTATTTAAGAACTTTTATTCAATAATGAGTTCACATTAAATTCATCCTAAAAATTCCTACAAGGTTAGAGAGGTGGATCAAATGTTAAGAGCCCTGACTGCTCTTGCAGAAGACCTGAATGCAGTTCCCAGCACCCCCATCAGGTAGGCAGCTCACAACCAGCTCTACTCCAGTCCCAGGGCATGACACCTTTAGCCTGTGGATACCCACACAGATGTGGTGTACATAAATTCACATACATATACATATAAATAAAAAATGCATGCAAAAGAATTTACTACTACACTATCTGATATTGTACTTTAAATGACAATCTATATAGTACGCAAACTTTATGCTTAATTATACCTATTAAAAAAGAAAAGTACAGAAATTAAAGAAAAATATAAAGATACTATGGTTCTGAATTCAACAGAATTCTAACTGACACTGTTAACAACTCTGTTAAACTTAGGAGAAAACAGTGAAATTATTCTGTAAAATTTAAATCACTGTAGAAATTCTAATGCCAACTGATGCTGACCGTAAGTAAACACTTAGGAACTTTTAGTTTTAAATCATTACATAAAAATCTTATGAAAAGATCTGCAATGTTTTATCTTACACATCTACATTCTTTTTAAAGATATTATTGTTTTGTGTTTGAGTATTTTGTTTACTTGCATGTTCCAACCCCGTGTGTGTGTGTGTGTGTGTGTGTGTGTGTGTGTGTAGCTAGTGCCAGAAGAGGCCAGAACCCCTGGAACTGGAGTTAAGGATGGCTGTGAGCTGCCATGTGGGTACTGAAACTGAACCTGGGTTTTCTGCAAGATTAGCAAGTACTCCTAACTACTGAGCCATCTCTCCAGTCCCCTATATATTTTGCTGTTTTACAAATGTGCTTTTTTCTGGTACAACTGTATAGCAATATATATAGCAAAAACAGCTGGGGCTTAATTCAGTAGAGTATACTTGCCAGGCAAGTATAAGAGCCTCTTTTGTTCTCTAGCACCAAAACAAACAAATGAAGAAAAAGTTCACTCCACAACTTTCATGCATAAAACATGATGAATGATACAATCAAACCAAAAAGATTATTACCTCGTCCCAGTCACTCTTTTATAGTTGTCTTTGGAATGGACTGCTAAAATACTGACTCCTGAGCCAATATTCACTACCAGCAGTGGGTAAGGATCATCCAGGTTAAAAGGCATCTTTTGGCATCGCTCAGGTTCTGAGGCATTAGCAAAATAATAGCATTCCGCTTGTCCATTGAAACTGACGGAATCTATGTACAGCAAGCCCTTTACAAGGCAGTCAAGTTCATCCAGTTTGTGCAGGTGGAGGTTTCCAATCTGAAAGAAAAAAGCAAAATTCAGAATCTAAAAAAATATCAAATATATTTGGTTTAATTATACTGTATAGTTTTCAGAGATTTTATAAAACATCAGTACTATTTTTATTTAAGGTGTTACAAGTTTCATTTTGTTTAGGGTCAAAATCTCTAGAATTGATTTCACACACTTGGCTGGTTCTCGCCACCTTGGGTGGTTTATGTTCCCATGATGAAGAGAAGGCAGGTATCAAAGTAACATTTTAGGACAGATGGCTCAGCAGTTAATTCTAACTACTAATGCACACAACATGAGTATCACTCATATAGTTTCAATGTATGTATTAATCGGCTAGGATGGCATTCCAAAATACTGAATTACATTTGATAAAACTCCAAATACAGAAACACATTATCCCTTCAGTAGCTCTTTTGTCACATGCATTACAACTTCAAGGACAAGAGGTAAATACTAATGTAACTTATTTCAGGAAATAAGATAGTCAATATGAAAACAAAAATCAAAACCAATCGCAAAATGCCAGGGGGTGTGTGCGCTAAGGTGGCACATGCCTTTAATTCCACCACTTAGGAGGCAAAGGCAGGCAGGTCTGAGTTCTAGACCAGCCCCGTCTACAGAGCTACTTTAAGGACAGCCAAAGCTATACAAACAACCCGTTTTGTCAAAATAAAAATTAAGACTGCCAGATTCACAGGGGTCTCCCAGCACAGCTCTGTACCACATTCCATCAACACACTGAAACCCAAGCAATGTAGATAGCCCATTGTTCCAACATCTAGTCATGCACATTCAACTCGGGAAAAGGACCATTCTAATCACTGGTTCTCAACCTGTTGGTCACAATACTCTTCAGGGTCAAACAACCTCTTCATAGAGGTTGCCCAAGACCACTGGAAAATACAGGTATTTATATTATGACTCATAACAGTAGCACAATTACAGTTATGAAGTAGCAACAAAAGTAAATTTTTGGTTGCAGTCACCACAACACGAGGAATTGTATTAAATGGTTGCAGCATTAGGAAGGTTAAGGACCATTGGCTTAGACAGAAGCTCAGCCTTGTATTTAAAATTGAATATTCACATGTTAATATTATTTTTTGATTTTCAAGTAATAGACACCTACTGTGCGAAAATCTTTCTCAAACTTGTAAGCACCACCTCCTGTAGCACTCAGCACCGTTTGTAAGGTAGAGAAATTTTTATCTCTTCCCATTTGGATAAAAGTAGGAAGGTCCTGGGTTGGAAATCTGATAAAGTGCAAGTTTCCTCTTCGTCCAAAAAGTGTTAAATCCTTCAGTTCAAGATGTACATCCCGAATACCAGTAGATCCATATGCTACATTAGAAGTCAAGTATTTCCGAATACTCTTTAAGCTCTCAACTTCCTCTTGCTCTTCCTCTGCTGTGATATCAATAGGTTCAAAGTACGAGAGCTTTACTAGCGTTCCTCCAATGTCCATGCCAAACCACGGGAAAGCTGGGAATTAAAAGAAAAAAATATATAGTAGGAAAACAAACTAGAATGAGTGTTTAATTAGCCACAAACTTCATTTGCTCCGAGTCACACGCTTAGTTAACACTTATGTTGATGTAAGTCTTACCTTGTGTATGTAACTCACCCTTTCCTTCAGTTTTTTTTTTTTTTTTTTTTTTGGTTTTTTGAGACAGGGTTTCTCTGTGTAGTACTGGCTGTCCTGGAACTCACTTTGTAGACCAGGCTGGCCTCGAACTCAGAAATCCACCTGCCTATGCCTCCCGAGTGCTGGGATTAAGTCGTGTGCCACCACCCGGCTCTTTCCTTCAGTTTTATCTGTATAATTTCCTAAAAATTTAAATGATTACCGAAACACTGGGCTTAATTCTTTATCCAACAGGTACCCCTCCCTATTCAATCATTACATTCTTATCATGTGACTCAGCTGGCAGCTATCCTGAAACTCATTGACTCTGTAGATCAGGCTAGCCTCAACTAAGAGATCTACCACCACTGCCCCACTGAAAAGAATTTAAACTAATTGATTATCACTAGGATTTGATTTTCTTTTTTTTTTTTGTAAAGACTTATAGATAGTTGTGAGCTGTCACATGGGTGCTGGGAATTGAACCCAGATTCTCTGCAGCCCATCTACAAATAAAATTTTAAAATGTAACGAAATCTTTCTTTGCTCATTTAGCATATTAAGTAGTTCTGGTACATACAGTCAACTCCCCACCCTGAACTGCTCGTATAAGGATAAGCACATTTGGGCTAGGATTAATACTCAGGTTTAGAACTTTAGCTAACTGTGCTATATGTTTCTGGGTTAAAAAAAAAATTCTGAGGGCTGGTGAGATGGCTCAGTGGGTAAGAGCACCGACTGCTCTTCTGAAGGTCCCGAGTTCAAATCCCAGAAACCACATGGTGGCTCACAACCATCCGTAATGAGATCTGACTCCCTCTTCTGGAGTGTCTGAAGACAGCTAACAGTGTACTTACATATAATAAAAAAATAAATAAATCTTAAAAAAAAATTCTGATGCCTCCTTGAATGTGGAAAATGCTAAAAACAAAAATTAAGCCTGATCAAAGGCAAAGAGCCCTAATATATAATTGGGGAGCTAGGAGAAAGATTCCATCTGAGAAAATAGTCAAGCACAAAAGATCTTGCATGCTAGAAGAAACTTAGTTTTGAATCTATAATTTCAAGCATAAGAAAGTGTAGTTTGAGGTCGGGCGTGGTGGCTCACGCCTTTAATCCCAGCACTTGGGAGGCAGAGGCAGGCGGATTTCTGAGTTCGAGGCCAGCCTGGTCTACAGAGTGAGTTCCAGGACAGCCAGGGCTACACAGAGAAACCCTGTCTCAAAAAACCAAAAAACAAAACAAAACAAACAAACAAACAAAAACAAAAAAAAGTGTAGTTTGGCTGAATACCAGAAGGGTTTCTCAACTAGGAAAATACGGGACAAATAGACAAAATTACAAATTAGGCATTTATACATTTAAGGCACCTAGCAAACAGAAAATCAAAACAATTTAAGCATTATTTGAAAATTACAGATTTCTGGACCCTCACTACAGTGCTAGACTGTATTACCTGAAGAGTTAGATTTGGGAGGCTGGAGAGATGGCTCAGCAAATGATAGGTAGTGTTTGCTGCTCTTCCAGATATCTTGATTTAATTTCTTAGCACCCACACCAGGTGGCTCAAGAATTCCAGCTCAAGGGGATCTGACTCCCCACCCCACCCCCACCCCCATCAGGGCTAAGCACAGATATGGTGCATGCAGGCACTCATATGCAGCTCCGTTAGGTAAAAAGAATGTGGTATGACTAAGTGCTACTTTCAGTTCATAAAATCTAGAAGTTTTTCAGAAATTCATTCATGATTAATGAATGGCTTAAAAGGAGGGAGAGGTTTCATTTGTAATGTTACAGGTCATTTCACTGCCCCATCCCCAGTAATGTTCCTAATGCAATACTGACAGAAGACCTTTATATCCACTGTTTAAACAAATTCTTTTTTTGCATTTCAGGTTAAAAAAAAAATGTTTTGTCCCCAGTTGTTTTTTTTTTCTTTTCTTTTTTTTTTTTTTGAGGGTGATCTCATGCCGTAGCTCAGATTGACCTGGAATTATAGGTTTATTTATAAATTATGTATTTATAGTCCCAGTTGGCTTTGACTTTGAACTTGCAGCAATCCTGATTGTTGGTATTATGGGTGTGAGCCACAAGACCTAGCTATCCTACTTTAAAAATGGGAGCAGAAGACACTCAGCAAGGGAACTTGAAATTTACCTCTGAATTGCTCTAAATCTTTAGAATACCATGTTATTAATGACAGATTTTAGTGATACTTGGTAAAATAACTCCCTTCTGTTAGCCTAACCAAAAGAAGTTCTATGTAAGTGAAGCTTGATGCTAGATTTCATAATTTGGAAGAATAGAAATCATTTTACCAAAATCCACTAAGTCAGTAAGTATTTGCATCTTCTCTCAAATGCATCTTCTCAAATGAGACTGGTCTCATTTGGTTTTGATCATTAAGAAAGCCCAGGACCTTGATGTATGCTAGGCAAACACTCTGCCTCTGAGCTGCACCCCCAGCCCTTTATATAGTTTCTCAGGCTCATGTCAAACACAGGTGTAAAAATACACATACGAATGTCACTGAGAGTACAAACTGCAAGTTCAAAGTTTATTCATTTTTCCACCCAGAATCCTCCATTCACAGATTTACAAATATTAGAGTATTGACACTCTTGAAAGCAAACTTTAAACTAGCATTTAACATTTCTTAATCTTAAACAAAACCATTAATTAAATTTCAGTGGAAGCTTGATTAAGCAACGATATTTGAAACTTACTTGGTATACTAGAGAATAAGTCACCAACTTTTCTAAAGCTGTGACTGAGTATTCAAGTTTTTTTATTTTAAGTTATGAACAGCCAATTCCAAAATGCATAGTGTCTACCTGCAATGTGAGCTATGAAGTAGTAAGGTATGGAAGATAATGAGAAATCTCTTTGTAGCAAATGGTTGATATATGCTTGGTCCCTCCTCTGGTGTAACACCAGTGCCATTTATTTACAGCACAAAGAAGAAACCATTATTACTGATTAAATCTTTTAGAGAGAAAAAAATAGGTTTGACTACCGTTAAAATAGGAAAACCAGGGCTTTTGAGACAGCTCAGCAGATACATCTACATACACACATAATCTAAAACAACTTTTAAACAACTTTTTTTAAAAAAATCTTCTACAGCTTTTTAAAAGTTCCTTGGGCAAGTTGCTTGTACCAAAGGCCCAAACATGTCATAACTAAAAAAGGAAACTTTCACACATTTACACACACACACACAAAGAGCCAAGAGCAGCCTGGTCTACATGCACAGCAAATTCAATGACAGCCAGAGCTATATAATAGTACTGCTAAACAAAGCTGCATGTTTCTTTCTGCATATGAAAGGTTTCATTTGTTCACAATGATTTTCTTCTTTCTTTCTTTCTTTCTTTTTTTTTTTTTTTTTGGTTTTTCAAGACAGGGTTTCTCTGTGTAGCCCTGGCTGTCCTGGAACTCACTCTGTAGACCAGGCTGGCCTCGAACTCAGAAATCTGTCTGTCTCTGCCTCCTGAGTGCTGGGATTAAAGGTGTGTGCCATCATGCCCGGAAGATTTTCTTTTTAAAATCAAGAAAATAATTGACTGAAGGGAATTTACTCTGCCAATAGCTCAAATTAAAAGGGGGAGGTGGGGGATCTACCCCATACCGTGGATTTGTGTTTATGCAGATGTGCAGGCCATGCCTGCCACAGCTTGAATGTTGAGATCAAGAGGACACGTTCTAAGAGGCAGTTCTTTCTCCACTATGTAGGTCCCAAGGACTGTATTCTTGGTGATGAAGCTATTAGGCTGTCTTGCAGCCCAACACCTAACTCTTGCAGAGATCTTTTCAACTCAGCAGTATTCTGGAATTCATTTCCTTAAGCCAGGAAATAGCCAGTACTCAGCAGCTGGAGAGAGAACTCAGCTGTTAAGAGCAGGTTTTGATTTTCTAGAGGACCTGAGTTCAGATTCCCAGCACCCACTGCAGGTGGCTCTCAAAGCCTTAACAACCCAGCTCAAGAGCTGCCCTAACAGCTCTGGCCCCACAGATGCACTCACCTACACATACCCACATATTCACATTAACTAAACAAATATTCTTAAAATCACATTCAAAGGGCTTGAGGAAGGCAACAAGAGCACAGAAGGCCAACTTTCAATTATGAGCCACTCTTATCATTTAGCAAATGGTCTAAATCACCAGTTTCTGACTTTTCTAGCACATTAAAATGGGTAAGTAATACACTGGTAAATTCCAATGTTTGGAATTCATGAATAAAAGAATTTCACTCTCCTAACTGACCACTACAAATAAAGGACTGGGTTTTCTTTTTCTTTTCTCTTTTTCCCGGTTTTTCAAGACAGGGTTTCTCTGTGTAGCCCTGGCTGTCCTCGAACTCAGAAATCACCTGCCTCTGCCTCCCAAATGCTGGGATTAAAGGCGTGCGCCACCACTGCCTGGTCAAGACTGGGTTTTCTGAAACAAAACAGCACATCTTCATACCTTCAGTATTAAGATGCCCTGGGGAAGATTTGAGAATTTTTGTTTTAAGTAAATTCCTCATTTCTAATGGAAGTTACATTAGCAACTGTTACCTCCTAATGTACTTTACTATCTACTAGAGTAACAATTTTTAATATTAATAAGTCAATATGGGGGCTGGTGAGATGGCTCAGTGGGTAAGAGCACCCGACTGCTCTTCCGAAGGACCGGAGTTCAAGTCCCAGCAACCACATGGTGGCTCATAACCATCCATAACAAGATCTGATGCCCTCTTCTGGAGTGTCTGAAGACAGCTACAGTGTACTTACATATAATAAATAAATACATCTTAAAAAAAAAAAAAGTCAATATATCAAATTACATAGAAGCACAGGATACATAAATGCTATGCTCAACAAAATTTTCAAGTATCTTACTACTTGGTTGGCACTGACTCCAAACCCATATCGCATTAAATATATTCATCACCCTTTATCGTCATCACCTTATTAATCCAGTTACACAGCATACATATAGGCAGAACCTAAAAACCTAAAGTTGAAGAAACATGTGGGCCAGCTGTGGTGGTACACATCTTTAAACCAAGCACCCAAGCACTTGGGAGGCAAAGTTCCAGGCTAGCCTAGACTATGTAGAGAAACCCTGCTGGGGGGGGGGGATCACGTAGGAAATGGTGAGATAGGCCTTGAGCAACATACAATGTGTACATGTGTAACATTCTTAAAAACTAAGAGAGGTCAAGTTCCTCAAGGGAGAGAAGAGCCTGATTCACTTCTTTCCTGGAAATGGATTAACACATAATTTAACTTAGATGATAAAAGTGATTTTTTTTTTTTGAGAGAGAGAACTTTTTATGTAGTCCTAGCTGTCCTGAAACTAGTTCTGTCAACCAGGCTGGCCTTGAACTCAGAGATCTGCCTGCCTCTCATGGGATTAAAGGCACAAGCCACCAAGGCCCACCAACCAAATGTAAATTCTACAAGCAAGGAAAGTTCACTGAAGGAAGGTACTGGAGCTGGGATGACAAATGTGAGCCACCATGCTAGCCTAAGGTGCATTAATTTATCCCAGAAAATGTAAACAGTCAGTGTTTCAGACTTCCTTTGTTTTTGTTTTTCTGAGACAAGATCTCACCACATAACTAAGTGGCCTCAGAATTTGGGACAATTACTAGTCTCTGCTTCCTGAGTGTTGGGGTTAAAGCTGTATACCACCACACCCTCGTTCAGATTTGAACTAAGAAATCAGTGTGGTGGCCCACGCCTTTAATCCCGAATTAGACAGGCAGAAGCAGGCGGATTTCTGAGTTAGAGGCTAGCCTGGTCTACAAAGTGAGTTCCAGGACAGCCAGGGCTGCTTGTCTACAAACAAACAAAAAACAAAACAAAACAGAAAGCATCGTTAATGCTTTCTATAAGCAGATAATCTAAAATTAAAACAAACAAAAAAACTGTTTCCCAAGAACTATGTGGGAGAGAAGCAGCGCTGCACTTTGAGCCAGTACAAGGAGGGTACAAAAAGTTATTGAAGCAAAGTTCTCTTTCCTAATCTTTAAGCACTGAAAACTCTCACGTTTAAGTAAATGTTTCTAGACTGCGTTGGAGGCTGCGTCTGTGGGGTTTATGGGAACAGGCAGAGAAGGTGGTCATGTCCCCTTTACAGCTGACTTCTAGGCGCAGTTGGAGGATGGCATAAAACACTAGAAACTGTAAAACATCTACGACAGGAACACAGATCCCCACAGCCCGAGTTTGTTGAGAATGAAAGAACAAAATTCACAAAGACTGAGCCAATAAACAAGCCAACCGCAGAAATAAAAGGCATTTAAAGGACAGCTTGTGAAACTTGGTGTGTTTCTTATAGCAGAGTTAGAACCTTTGCATGTATATGCATGTACAATTACAGAAAAAAAAGCTCGAAGTATTTACCACCATATTAATGTGTTCGAAATAGCTGAAATACGAGGTTTAACCTTGCTGTTTATCATCTGCTTTCTAAAACACAAGAACAGCTGATTTTTCTAAATTGCCCAGGCCATTAATTTATCTACAGGCAGATTACATGCACAAGCGTTGAACAGCTCCGACTGCAAGGCTGACAACTCCCAGGGACCCACCTGGACTTCAAGGACACGCGCAGGAAACCCAGAAACCAGGAAAAATGCGAGAGGGTGGTGTACCAACCCCTATCTGACAGCCATGACTACCTCTTTTTCAAGAGGGGACCGGTAGCTGTGCTCCCGTTTGGTAAAACCCGAGTCAAGATTCTCCCGTGCAGCTCCTAGACCTGCAGGAGCCAGAGAGCAGCGGGCTGGGGGACCGCAGGAGCCTGGCCCTCGTGCATGGGGGTGGGGAAGCCCGCCGCCTGCATCCCCGGGCTGCAGCGACCCCTCTCTTCCCTCCCCGGCTGGCTGGCGCCCGAGAACGGTCGCGAGCTTACAGGGCCGTCTTCCCAACCCAAGGGCCCCGGTTCCCATCTTACAGGGTTTTTTGGCATCCTTGATCTTCATGGCGTCGGCCTAAGGCGCGAGGGGTAGCCTCGGGTGCAGCGCTCAGCGAGGAGAGGCGAATACTCCGGAGCTGGCTGGGCCGCGCGGCGGGGTCCGGCCGGTTCCTCCCCTCAGGCCGGGCGGGGCGGGCCTAGGGCGGGGCGGCGGCGCCTGAGGCCACGGGCGGCCCACGGGGCGGCCCCGCAACCCCGCAAGGGGCGGCCGGGACCGAGCGAGCTGGGGAAGGCCGCGGGCCTCGCCGCTCCGTGGCCCCCCGCAGCCGCTCCGAACAAAAGGCCCCGGTCCCCCGAGCCGCCGCCGCCGCCGCCGCCGCACTGAGAAATAGCCCGCCCAGGCCCGGCGCCCACGTGACTCGGGCCTCCGCGCCTCGCTCTCCGCGGGGCTGCTAGGAGTTGTAGTTCTCCGCAGCGTGAGGCTCCACTCTCCTGCGGCAGATGCTCGGGCGGACTACAAAGCCCAGGATGCCTCTCGACCCCTATTTCTAGGCCCCCTCCGCTTCCGGAGATGGCCTCAGAGTGGTCCCAGCGGGGAGGAGGCGGGGCCTTAGTCACGCCAGCAAGGAGGCCGCCAATGGTAGCGAGCCGTGGGCGGTCCTGGCAATTCCCGGGCTCAGGTCCCGTCGCGGCTGAAAGAAGAGAGGGGTTATGAACTCTGAGGGCGCTGTCGTGGCTGTCATGCAGTCGCAGCTTTTCCTCTTGATGGTTTTTCCCCTGTGATGGCTGTGTCAACATTCACGGGTCCAGACCACTGAGTACGTTTGATGAGTTAAGTTATCCGCTAAAGGAACACGTTGAATATTGAGGTTGGAAGGTCACTAATGATGGTAACACTTACTACATAATTATTATTTAATGTAATGTAGTCTAGCAGCCTTGTGAGCCACATGCGAGTTTTATTTACTGTGAAGATACGGCAGGAACGAGGCAGTCGAAACGCTTGAAAGTTGTATATTCGTGGTGCAACTCCTTTAATCCCTGAACTCTGGAGGCAGAGGCAGGCAGATCTCTGGAAATTCGAGGCCAGCCTGGTCTACAGAGTGAATTCCAGGACACCCAGAGCTACAGAGAAACCCCGTCTCATGAAACAAAACGTTTGAAAGCACATGCCTTCCAAGTTCCTCACAGGATCTCTCTAGTCTTGCTCCTCATTATAAAGAGGAAAGTGACTTTCAGAGAAGAGAATTAGATGCACCAGTTCTCAGAATAAACCCAGGATACCCTTTTCTCTACGGCTCTTGTGATTGGAGATCATCCCATCGGAAAGGGTAGAAATGGTATCAAGGACGTGGCCTCTCCTCCACTTTTATTTATGTCTTAGATGGCAAAGAAGTCAGTGATTGACATGGTAGGAACCTAGTTCAATGTGCTTGCCCTCCCCCCCCTCCCCCCCCCGGGAGTTGGCCCTGGAAGACAGCATTTCAAGAAACAATTTAACTGGCAGCTCTGCTGTCCTGCCTTTGCTGATTGCTATAGTTTGGGTTTAGTTACTTAAAGCCAAAATTCTCACTGAGCCTTCATTTCTCAATGAAGTAGTGTGAGAAGGTGGGGCCTTCAGGAAGTGATTGGTAAATGGTGACACCAGTCTTGAGGTTGATCAATGGCTTTCTCCAGAGACTGCATTACCTCTCATGGGACTAGGTTAGAGCTTATGGGAATGAGTTGGCAGGTCTGGTTTAATTCCTGCGTACTGGTGGATATAACGGAAAGTTAGCTTTGGTGTTCTGGCTTCTTTCCGATTCACCTGCCATTCTTCTATGGATTTCATCTACCATGTTTGTCAGACCACCCCTGCCTCCAAGGGGTATGCTAAACACCCTCCTCCCCCCATAACATACCAAGTCTCAAGTATTTTGATATAGGCAACACAAGACATACTGAAACAGTTGATAAAGCAAGGGGGGAGAGAGAGACAGAGAGAGAGAGAGAGAAGCTGGGTGGGTGATGGTGGCTCATGCCTTTAATCCCAGGACAGACAGGCAGACTTCTGAGTTCTAGGACAGATTAGTCTATAGATCGGGTTCCAGGATGATGGCCAGGGCTACACAGAGACACCCTGTTGGGGGCTGGGGGGAGGGGGGAGATAAGAAAGGACCAGGGCGATGGTGGCCCATACTTTTAATCCTAGTTCTGGGGAGGCAGATACAGGCAGATACTGTGAGTTCCAGGACAACCAAGATTACACAAAGAAACCCTGTCTTGTTTTCTGCCTTTGTTCTTTTTTAAAGATTTATTTACTTATTATATGTAAGTACACTGTAGCTGTCTTCAGACACTCCAGAAGAGGGAGTCAGATCTCGTTACGGATGGTTGTGAGCCACCATGTGGTTGCTGGGATTTGAACTCAAGACCTTCGGAAGAGCAGTCGGGTGCTCTTACCCACTGAGCCATCTTACCAGCCCTCTGCCTTTGTTTTTACCCCAAGATTATTTCTTGAAACAAATTTGTGTGGTAACCAGAGCTGATGGGAATACTCCAAATCCAGAAAAGCTATTGTTTACCCTTAACCCTGGAAATTCCTGGCTTAAAAAAGCTTCGTTTTGGGCTGACAAGATGGCTCAGCAGGTAAGAGCACTGACTGCTCTTCCAAAGGTCCTGAGTTCAAATCCCAGCAACCACATGGTTGCTCACAATCACCCATAATGAGGTCTGAAACCCTCTTCTGCCTTGTCTGAAGACAGCTAAAGTGTACTTATGTAAAATAATAAATAAATCTTTGGGCTGGAGCAAGCAGAGGTCCTAAAATTCAATTCCCAACAACCACATGCAGGCTCACAACCATCTGTACAGCTACAGTGTATTCATATACATTAAATAAATAAATAAATCTTTTTTTTCTTTCAAGACAGGGTTTCTCTGTGTAGCCCTGGCTGTCCTGGAATTCACTTTGTAGACCAGGCTGGCCTCGAACTCAGAAATCCGCCTGCCTCTGCCTCTTGAGTGCTGGGATTAAAGGCGTGTGCCACCACACCCGGCTGCAAATAAATAAATCTTAAAAAAAAAAAAAAAAGCTTTGTTTTTTGGATGTGATCGCACACACCTTTGATCCCAGCACTTGGGAGGCAGAGGCAGGCAGATCTCTATGAGGCCAACCTGATCTACAGAGTGAGTTGAGTTCCAGGACAGCCAGGGCTACATAGAGAGACCTGTGTCAAGAAACAAGCACATAACAATATAAAAGCCTTTCTTTATATGTAACAGCAACACTAGGAGAGCTGCCTCTACTTCCTGAGTACCAGGATTAAAGGTAAGCAAGCACCACCATTGCTCAGCCACACTAGGAGTCTTTAGCTGAAAGACACACCCACACTGTGACGCAGCTAGGATGTTTAGATTTGGTGATAGTTTACCGTTCTGCAGGAAACTACAAAGCTGCCTCTGAAACCTCCTTTTCAGAATTTAATGTAAGCCCATTTTTTACAGAAACCAGGAAAAATGGGCCATTTGGTTAGCATATAGATTTTGATGTCTTAAATTAAAAAAAAAAAGTTAAATTATTAAAAAGATTCAAGAGGACCAATGAGATGATTAAGTAGCAGAAAGGCCAGGCTGATGGACTGAGTTTAATTCCTGGGCCCCACATGGTAGAAGGAGAGTCCCACTGTGACCCCACACTCCCCATACACAACCCCCACATAAGATAAATAAGTAAATACGTGTGAGTTTTTAAAAAAGAAACACCATGGGTCATGTCCCCTGGGGGAAACCCATCAATGTTGGGTATTCTAGTCATGTACCTCTTTAGGGGAAAGAAAAGAGGTCTAAAGTTTGACATCCAAAGGCCTGTAAAGGTCTTATCAGGCTGTAATAACCTGGGGGATAAAATTAAGCCACCACCATTCCTTAAGATAATACGAAGGACAGGCACATTCCAAGGAAAAGATTGCCAGCTGGATTTTACTCAAATTGTCCTCTATGTTTGTTCATACTTCTCGGAATAGATGAAAGTCTATCATACCTGACAAAAGAACTCAAAAGTTATTCCTTAGAGGACTGGCTGGGCATGGTGGCCCACGTCTTTAATCCCGGAGCTCTAAAGGCAGAGACTGGTAGATCTATGTGAGTCTAACCTGCCAGACTACACTGTGAAATCCTATTTCAAACAAAAACTAAACAAACCAACAACATTTATACCACCCTGTGATTTCCTTTATGTTTCTTAGCAACCCTTTGAAGGTAATAGCTTCCGGGAGTGGACGGAAGGATGCACAGGAGGAGTGTTTCTCATACTAGCCCCCAGCCAGGTTCAAGGATAGATCTGTCTCACAGGAAGAGAGAGACAAGAGGACCTATAACATCTGTGGCCACCTACCACACGTGCACATATATACACATGCAAAGAAGCTCTAACTAGGAATTTAGATCTTGTTCCCACCACTTGATAATTGTCGGGACCAAAGGAAATTCAAATTTTTGAAACTTCAAAAGTGGAAATATCCTAAGCAGCTCAATGTGGATTAAAGACAGATTTCTGACAGTTAGATAAAAGTCAGCATTCTTCAGGAACATGTGAGACAGGTTCTGTCTACCAAAAGGAGTCACTTCTCTTACCTAGGGCAAAGGGACAGATGGCTCTCATATATATCTCATATCATATCTACCTGTGGCGCCTATCAGAATGTCCGGACCTCTTACAAGTTCTTTTTTTTTTTTTTTTTTTTTTTTTTGTTTTTTTTTTTGCAGACAAAAAAACCGTGTAGCCCTGGCTGTCCTGGAACTCACTCTGTAGACCAGGCTGGCCTCGAACTCAGAAATCCGTCTGCCTCTGCCTCCCAAGTGCTGGGATTAAAGGTGTGTGCCACCACGCCTGGCTACAAGTTCTTGTCACACATTTCAATGCCTCCATGGACAGTACCCAGATCCTCCCCTCCCCCAACTACTCACCCTTATAACATGTGAGCTATTCTCAGTTTCCCTGTACTCCTGCTATCTGCTCTATATTTCTCTATTCTCTATCCCTGCTATTCACTCTATACCTTCTCTATTCTCTGCCCCTGCTATTCACTCTATACCTCCTCTAGTCTCTGCCCCTGCTATTCACTCTATACCTTCTCTATTCTCTATCCCTGCTATTCACTCTATACCTTCTCTATTCTCTGCCCCTTCTATTCACTCTATACCTCCTCTATTCTCTGCCCCT
>NC_034603.1:4537195-4553732 GCF_900095145.1 Mus pahari | reverse complement strand
TTCACTCTATACCTCCTCTAGTCTCTGCCCCTGCTATTCACTCTATACCTTCTCTATTCTCTACCCCTGCTATTCACTCTATACCTTCTCTAGTCTCTGCCACTGCTAGTCCTCCCTCTCTCTCAGATAGCCCTGGCCAGGTCCAGCTTGCTGACCACATTAAGTCTTCTTTCTCTCTCTGCTCTGGGCTCTTCCAGCTGCCTTTGGCTGTTCTCTCTCTCTCTCTCTCTCTCTCTCTCTCTCTCTCTCTCTCTCTCTCTCTCTCTTATTAAGAAGGACTGTGCTCACATTTCCTGGGGTTCAGATGGGATTAAAGGGGAGAACATAAACTAAGTACTGGCCACACTGATCAATTGTATTTATGCTGCTGCTGTTGTTTTGGTTGGTTGGTTGGCTTTGGGTTTTAGAAACAGGGTTGCTCTATATAGTCCTGGCTGTCCTGGAACTCATTCTATAGTCTCTGCCAGCCTTGAACTCAAATACCCACCAGCTACTGTCCCCTAAGTGCTGGGGTTAAAGACATACGCTAGCACTTGGCTCCAGACTGTTTTCCTTTCTGTTACTTGAGGTTCCCTAGGATCTGGATGCCTAGGGTCACACAGACAAAGCCTGTCTTGAAAAACCAAAATCAAAATCAAAACCAAAACTGAAAAAAAAAAAAAAAAGGTTTTACTAGTGTTCCTAGGATTGTCAATAGCTACACCCATAAAATCTTACCAATATGGTTCTCTAACCTGACCTGAACACGGACAATAGACATGTCACACTGGGTAGAAGAAAAAGATCACAAGGCCTCAACCTACTACAAAGAATTGCAAGCAACTTCGGAATACGAAGAGAAGGGGAAATAGTCTTCCCTGGGGACAACTCGCCAACTGGTTCTCCAACACCTAACGGCCAGCCCTGGGAACATACAGCAACGTTACACAGACTGAGCAGGGTTTGTTAGGAATATAGATGTATATACACATATCCATGTAAGAGCAGTTCATGGAAAAAGAGGCCATGATTTGAAAAAGGGCAAGGAGGGGTATATAGGAGAGTTTAGAGGGAAAGAAAAGTGGGAGTTGTATTATAATCTCAAAAACAAAAGAAAACTTCACTAGTGCAATTGAAACCGCCATGGCATCCTGGCTTTGGTTTCTCTGTCCTCCTTTAGCCCTTGTTGGCACCCTGCCCGAATCCCTCCCCACAGCGGTGCCTGATTAATTGTATGTTCTCTTTTCTAGCATGGCCTTGAAACTATTCCCAGCAGACTGAGTGGGTGAGATGGGAAGAGTACCTAAATGGACCAAGAGATTGTTTTCCTGTCCAGTATTTCTCGTCTAGGAAACATAAATCTAGCCCATCTTGGAAAGGGAGAGAGGCTGGCTGACACAGCCTCATTTTGCTTCTGCTGAGTGGGTATCCACACAGACAGGCAGTGGATTGAACTTACTGATGACTATGAAGTCATACACACACACAAACACATATAAAATACACGCACAGCTCACATACATACCATACATATACACAGCAGACACACACACATAAAACACACAACACACAAACATACATACAGCACACACACACACTCATACACACAGCATACACACACACACAAACACATATAAAATACACGCACAGCTCACATACATACCATACATATACACAGCAGACACACACACATAAAACACACAACACACAAACATACATACAGCACACACACACACTCATACACACAGCATACACACACACACAAACACATACAAAACACACACAGCACACATACACAACATACATACATGCATACATACACACACAGGATATATATACACACCATACACAAAACATACACACCACAGACACAACATACATATACACAACACACATACACACAAGCATACACACACATATACACAGCACACACACACCTTAAGGTGGCCTAGGTCAAACTGACATGGTCAACATACTGCAGCCAGCCTCTGGAGGCATAAACTCAAATCAACATCGTAGTGTCCTTAGTATTTGTGACATTAGCACCAGCATGTGTCTTTTATCATTATTATTATTAATTGAATTCAAATGTGTAATTTATTATGGGTGTTTGTTTGTATATATCTGTCTATGCACTGGTGCAGAGTGTGGGACCTATGGAGACCAGAAAAAGAAAGCTGGATGCCCTGGATGTGAAGCTGCAGACGTTTGTGGGCCACCATGGGGTGGGTGCTAGGGACCCAGCCTGGGTCATCCGGAAGCGCAGCTAGTGCTCTTAACCACCAAGATTTCCCTTGTGATAGCAAAAGCACCAAAATTCCTGGTGACGAATATGAATCAAGCTCTAACCATGTGCCACACTAGGAAAAGTAAGAAAGAGAAACAGTACACAGTTAACAAATCATCAAGCAAGAATGGACTGTAATAAACGGTGCGAAAGGAGCCCTAGTGTGCTAAGGAGGGTCTGGGGTGCTGGGAGGGAGGTGGACCTTATTTTCCGCTGGAAGGGCAGGGAACACTTCCTTGAAGTGGTGTTTTAACTGGGACCCATGACTTTTGCTGGGGAAGTATGTGCCTGGTATTAGAAGCAGGTTTGGTTTGATGCATAGAAGAATCAGAGTAGAAGGCGTGCAGGGTAGGGGCCAGATGATGGCCGGTGAAGTCGGACAGCTGAGCACGCAGGGCCTCGCAGGCCAGCCGCTGAGAGCTTTCAAGCAGGGATGATGCTCCTGCTTTGTGAAGAATGTGGAATTGGAGAAGGACCATCTCTGGTAAAAGAAAGATTATTTGTGTCAGGCTGTCCTCGCACTGTCCTGGCTGGCAGCTGGGGCTCTAGGAGCACAGCCAGCTGTGTAGGGTCCTGAACTGGTGGCAGCCCATAGACGGGAAGGAAGTGTTCTCATCAAGTACTTCATTTAGTGAATGCTATAGAGTTCCTAAGATCCCTCAGGCACTATTCTAGTGGGTAGGGATAGGGTACACACAGGGCAGAGGCCCACCCTCCTCACACACAGGGCATGTTCCACAGAAGACAGGCAACAGGTGTGTGACTTTCCAGCCTTGCTTCAGACTGTGTGGAGGGTTAGGAGTGACCAGGGTTATGCTGACGTGCAATGGCTGCTGAAGGGGAGCCAGATGAAAAAGATGGGACCGGGAGCAAGGGCGATCTGAAGGGAGGCTTAGGCTTTGGGTTTGAACTTTGGGCTAGATGGTGGGGTTAGAGATGAGATGTGAAATCCAGGGCTCCCCTTGGCCTTGTTGAACCCCAGAGCCTCTGCTTCCCTCAAGTTGGATATGCCATCTGTGTTTTGTTGTGGAAGTCAGCTTGCTCTGACATCTCACAGGCCTCCAGTCTGATGACACACCCAGGTATGAGTCCTTCTAGATACTTCTTTACGGGACGAGGAAGAATCTTTCTCCAGTTCTCTTGGCGTTTCCTACCTCCGGATCCTTCAGTATCGGCAGTCCAGTCACAACCGCCCAACCCCTGACAGACTCAGTTCAATGTCAGCGAGTCCAGTCACAACCGCCCCCACCCCCAGACTCGGTTCTCCTAAAGCTCTCTCTAGGGCTTCAAGCTACCACTCCCTTTGGCCCCAAGGACAGGAGGTCAGGAGTCGGTCTGGACTCTTCCTGCTCCTTACAGCACACCCCGTACCTCTCTCTCTCTCTGCCTGCTCAGCCTCATTCTTTTACCATAGCTCCAGCCAGCACCTCTCTCCTGGTCAACAACACTCCTCAAGGTCTTTGCTGCCTATCTGAGCCACACTCCTTAATTCTACAGAACGTTCCCAAGACACAGCGAGATTATTCTTTCCAGAACCCAGGCCCTTATCGCTCCCTGCCACATTGTTTTCAACAGAAAAACCAAGCCTCTTAGCTAGGCTCTAAAACCAGTCACACGTGACGTCTGTGGGTAGATGAGCTGTATGGTTTGCCTCTACTTATCCTATATCAAATGGCCCACTGAGGCAAGAATGTTTTCCAGGACACGAGGGCATGCCGCTGTCTGATGCCCTAACCCCCTTTGCAATAGAAGGCTCTCTTGTGCTGTGCCTTCTGGACACTAGTTCTACTCAAAAACCCAACCCAGAACCGCTCCCCCCTCTGCTCTCGACCTATCTAATGTGTTACCCTTTGACCTTAACCATGAACCTTACTCTTCTCACTGCCTGATGGGAACCTGTTTGCCTTCACTGCCAAGTTGGGGTTGTAATTTACTTGGCTTGCCTTCTCTGCACCTTGAGTGGGGTCTAGTCTAGAGTAGAAGTTCGCACATTGTTAAATAGGACAGGTTCAGCCCACGTCTCTCAGACGCAACCTGGAAACTCTCATCCTTGTAAAAACTTCTAGAACCCAGTGATTAGTGACAACAAAAGCAGACTGACACCCCTCATCAGAGTGAGTCACTTTACTTTAGGAGATTGCTATTGAAGGGACTCTGGCCAGGGAGCCAGCCAGTACCTGCTAACATCATGCTTGATCACAAGCAGCTCTAATTACAGCTGACTCTCTTCCTGGACCCAGGCCGCCTCGTCCTCATCTCAAGTGTGTCAAGCCTTCCTCTAAGTTAGAGTAGAGTGAGGTAGCTAAGAACCAGACATCAATAGGCAATCTCTTACGCACTGTGCAATTCTGTAATGGTAATTTTGTCTTTCTGTGTCTCCGTCTCCTCATCTATAAAATGTGTATAAAATGGCCAGTGAGCACATCTGTAAAAGGAATGACTCTTTGTGTGACCCCGGGAATGAAAGGAAGGACTTTGTAGTAACTAACACAGGCAAGGCTTTCATGCTGAGATTCCTGTTTGGAGGGTGGGAGTTGGGATTAGGGCAGACTCTTGTGAGACAAACGCAGGAATGGTAGACCTTGCAAGTTAACAGGAGACCTAAACAAAAGTACAAGTGTTAAGGGTTCTGCTTGCTTTAATTCAACATCCGTGGATCCTATCTTTTCTTGAGATTCTCAGTCTCTTTGTTGTCCTGACTGTCCTGGAGTTTCTATGTAGCCCAGGTTGGCCTTGACGTCACAGAGATCCTCCTTTGCCTCTAGTGCTGGGGTTGATGGCGTGTGCCACGGCTTTCCTGCTGATATTCAATCCTCCCGTTTAGCAATCAATTCTGTCTCCCACTACTACAGAAGAGCCAGGCGTGGTGGCGCACGCCTTTAATCCCAGCACTCGGGAGACAGAGGCAGGTGAATTTCTGAGTTCGAGGCCAGCCTGGTCTACAAAGTGAGTTCCAGGACAGCCAGGGCTACACAGAGAAACCCTGTCTCGAAAAACCAAAAAAAAGGGGCTGGAGAGATGGCTCAGCGGTTAAGAGCACTGGCTGCTCTTCTGAAGGTCATGAGTTCAAATCCCAGCAACCACATGGTGGCTCACAACCATCTGTAATGAGATCTGTAATGATTATATAATAATAAATCTATCTTAAAAAATAAAAAACAAAAAAACAAAACAAAAAAACCTACCACAGAAGAACGGATCAGGTTACAGCATCTACTTGATCTCACAGGGCTTCAGAGGCTCTGTCTGTAGCATTCTCTGCAGTGTTTTTGTTTGTTTGTTTGTTTGTTTTAAAGATTTATTTATTTATTATATGTAAGTACACTGTAGCTGTTTTCAGACACTCCAGAAGAGGGCNTCAGATCTNNTTAAGGATNGTTGTGAGCCACCATGTGGTTGCTGGGATTTGAACTCCGGACCTTCGGAAGAGCAGTCGGGTGCTCTTACCCACTGAGCCATCTCACCAGCCCAAAACAAGTTCTTAACTTCAATGCAGAAAACAATTTCAGAACTAGCCAATATGAAGTCAAGCATGGGTTTTTTGTTTTTGTTTTTGGAGACCAAACTCCCCTCTCCTCCTACTCCTCCCTCCCACAGTTCCCCCTTCACCCTCCCCTCCCCTTTTCCTCTGAGAAGGGGGAGGCCCCACCTGGGAATACCCCACCCTGGCACATTAAGTATCCCCAGGACTAGGTACATCCTCTCCCACTGAGGCCAGCCAAGCCAGCCTGGTTAGGGGAATGAGATCCACAGACAGGCAACAGAGTCAGGGACACCTGCACTCTGGTTGTTGGAGGATTTGCACACAGGAGCCTAGCATAGCAGTCCTCTGAGAGGCTCCACCCAGCAGCCAATGGAAACAGACACAGAGGCCCACAGCCAGACATTAGAGTTCATGGATTCTCTAGGAAAAGTTGGGGGAAGGATTGAGGGACCGAAGAGGACAGGGGCTCCACAGGAACCAACAGAGTCAACTAACCTGGACCCTTAGAGGCTCCCAGAGAGTGTTCATGGGCTGGACCTAGGCACCCTGCACATGCAGAGCAGATGTGCAGCTTGCTCCTCATTGTTATTTTAACATAAAAATCTATATATGAAAGAAATACTATATTGGTGCTTCCACATTTACAACAAATCCTTACTTTAGTGAGACGAGACACCTTTTCCTTCCCATGCCTTCAAAATGTCACTGTCTTTCTAGCCTGCCTCAGTCTGACGGCCTTCCTCAGATTAGAAAGTTGCCAGAGGGTGAGGACTCTGTGCTTTAATTCTCCACAACTCTATCCCTGATTCTCAGTATAGTTCCTGGCACAAAGATAACACAAGCTCAATTATATGCGCACAAGAATTAATGGAGGAGTTAGTCAAGCTTTCCCAACATCACCAGCTCCAAAGATCTGGACATTTTCTCCTTGTGTGCTCACACTTGCTTGCATGTGTAAATTTTTTGTGAATTCATTCCTGGACGTGTGGTGTTGTTGCTGGGTAATGCCAGATGTGAAACAGCTGGAAGATAGTGATGGAACATGGTGCTGTCCGGGAGCGCTGCCCCAGTCTAAGGAAGATCTGAGAACAGATGAGGGCATCATAGAGGCATTGAGTTTGGGAGGCCAGAGTGTATAATAAGAATAGTTTGTACAGTTCTGCTTTGAAAATCAAAAGTAGGTTTTGCCAGCCAGCCAGTCAGCAAGAATAGCTCTCTAGAGCATAGAGCCATGTGAAAATTCCAAAATTAAAAAAGAAAAAGCATGGTATTAAAAAGAAAAGGAAAAAAAATCTTTCAATATTCTTTTCATTTATGACAACAACCATCTGCCACTTCCTGGGCAGAAGCCCATTCCTGCCAGCCAGGAAGGGACCAGAAATGAAATTGGGGTGACACAGGAAGTTGTGAGCTGAGTAGAGGAGTGGAACAGCATGACAGTCAAGCAGGAGTGACACTGCCCAGTGAGGGCCTGACAGGAACGTGCTAGATCTCTGTCAGCTGCTGGCCCAGGCAGGGTGGCTATCACCGACATCACTCAGCTGGCCATTTCCACATCAGCTGAAGTCCTCCATCAGTTAAATGCCAAGGTTCTTTTTTTTTTTTTTTTTTTTTTAAAAAGTATTTATTTATTTATTATATGTAAGTACACTGTAGCTGTCTTCAGACACTCCAGAAGAGGGAGTCGGGTCTTGTGGATGGTTGTGAGCCACCATGTGGTTGCTGGGATTTGAACTCTGTACCTTCGGAAGAGCAGTCGGGTGCTCCTACCCACTGAGCCATCTCACCAGCCCCAAATGCCAAGGTTCTTGATATGTGCAGCTCTGATTTACAGTTTCCCCAGGATGCCACAGCCGCAGGCTTGGACCAGTAGTGAGTGGCTCATGGATATTCCTCTCTTGGTAGCACTGAGAATGTGGACTTTGAGCTCTCTTACTTAAACACGTCCCTGGGCTTTGCAATCCAAATCTAGAAAAGAAAAAGTCCTATTCTCCCTGTCTGTCTGTCTGTCTGTCTGTCTGTCTGTGTATCTGTCTAAAAGTGTGTGAGTGTGCGCGTGTCATACACACGCGGGCGCATGTGCACATAACCATGCACTTCGGGTACCTGCAAAGGCCAGAAGAGTACTGAACTTCATGACTTCATGGAGCTGGAGTTACAGGTGTTTGTGAGCCACCGGCCATGGGTGCTAGGAACCTACCTCAGGTCCTCTTCGAGAGCAGTATGCACTATTACCTGGTGAACTATCTCTTTAATCCCCCTTTAAAAATGAATGTATCTATTTATGAGTATTGGTCTATCATCATCTGTCAGGTATTATTGTGTGGGCTTAGGAACTGGCAGATTTCTGCTTTAAAAGGGGCCTGCAGATAAAGCAAATGATGGTAGCTCATACTAAATACTGTTAAAAACATTGGTAAAGCAGCGAGAGAGAGAGACAGAGACAGAGACACACAGAGAGAGGATGATGATGACGATGACGATGATAGGGAGAGGGAGACTGACTTGAGGCATTTGAGAGAACTGTGAAAAGGTGTGTGAATAATTGTCAAGGTCCTGAAGCATGCTAGGAGAAATGAGAAGCCAGCCTTCATGCTTGAGTAGAGTGAGCATGGGGAGATGGCTCAGGAATGCTGGCAGGCTCCAGATCACACAGGGCCTAGAAGGACACCAAAGAAAGCTTAGATTCCATTGTAAGAGCAATTCAAAGCCACTGGAGGGTTTTACATGGACTGGAAAGTCGCTTATAAGTCATATAAAAAGCCTTTGGACTCTGTCCGAGGACTAGCAACCCAGCACATATTTCAAAGGGCGTCGGGATTAAAAGTACATTTGAAAAAGTTTACTCTGGTTATGGTAGAGACAGCAGCTTAGGCAGGTGTGAGATACAGAGGCAGGCAAGGGAAGACACTGTAATAGTGGGTTGATCCAGTGACGCAAGAGTGACTGCTTTAACGTCAGCGGCCACCACCAACTTCCTAAGACGGCTATCACCACCCCTTACAGCAGTGCTCCTCAATGCAGAGGTATTGGTGTAACTGCTTCAGCTTCACATTGAACTAGCCAAACTGACCAGCTTCAACTCAGACTAGACTGTTCACCTACAGTGCTCATCCCTCCCAAGGGTGGACTCGGGCTTCCTAACCTTGCTTGCTTTTTAGCTCTTTACTTTCATGCCTGCCGGTGCTCCAGAACAAAGGATGAATGGATTTCCAACAGACTTGGAGTGATTCCGATCTGGAACCAAACAAGTGGCTAAGCCCTGCTGGGAATTTCTGCTGTCTGAATTACCCAGTCAAAGATGCTGTTGCACAAGGCATAACCAGCCTGCCAAGCAGCCTGATTGCTCTTACACAGGAGACGTCCTACTTATTATCTGAGGCCTTCCCGGTCATCTCTGATTGAATCAATACCAAAGACCAACTTGAGAGTACTTTACTGAGCATGTACACACTTACTATATACTGTATACAATATACTACATATAATATTTATACTTGTGTTAAGCACAAGACTAAGGGTTTATTTTGTTTTGCTTTGCTTTGTTTAGACAGGATTTTTCTGTGTGTAGCTTTGGCTGTTCTGGAATTCACTCTGTAGACCAGGCTAGCCTTGAACTCACAGAGGTCCACCTACCCCTGCCTCCCTTGTAGTGGGATTAAAGGCGTGCACCACCACTGCCCGGTGACTAAGGGACTTATATTGCATCTCTGACTTTAACCCTCACAATAACCACATGCAGTAGGATTTATTTCTTCTATTTATTATTTTATTTGTGTTATGTGTGTTTTGCTTGCATGAGTTTATGTGCACCGTATGCATGCAGGAGCCTGAAAAGTCTAGATTCCCCACAAGTGGAGTTAGAAGTGGGTGTGAGCAGCCATGAGGGTGCTGGGAATCAAACTCAGGTCCTCTGGCAAAGCAGCGAGGATTCTTAATTCCTGAGTCATCTCTCCAAACACAAGGTATTCCTTCTATTTTATCTGATTTATTTATTTATTTATTTATTTATTTATTTATTTATTTATTTATTTATTTTTGAGACAGGGTTTCTCTGTGTAGCCCTGGCTGTCTTGGAACTCACTTTGTAGACCAGGNTGGCCTCGAACTCAGAAATCAGCCTGCCTCTGACTCCCAAGTGCTGGGATTAAAGGTGTGGGCCACTACGCCTGGCTTTATTTTATTTTTGAGACAGAATCTCCCTACATAATCTTTTATTGGCCTGGAGTTTGCTATAAAGACAGGGCTACCCTTGAACTCATAGAGATCCATCTGCCTCTCCCTCCCCAGTTCTGGGATTAAAGGTATGTATTACTAAGTCTGGCCCAACATGTTCTTTTTAAGAGCTTTAAAAGTGCTCGTTAATTACTTAAAACAATGCATTTCACCACGACAATTTCATAACACACGTCCACACTTTGGTCATATTCATCCGCACTCACCCCCTCTCTTCCTCTCCCCTAAGATCCTCTTTCTCCTCCCTTGACATCTTTCTGTTTTCAGGATACCTCCTTGGTTGGGCCAAATACTATTTAGCTTTTGAAAAGATACTTTTGGGCTGGTGAGATGGCTCAGTGGGTAAAAGCACCCGACTGCTCTTCTGAAGGTCCGGAGTCCAAATCCCAGCAACCACATGGTGGCTCATAACCATCCATAACAAGAACTGACGCCCTCTTCTGGAGTGTCTGAAGACAGCTACAGTGTACTTACATATAATAAATAAATAAATTTTATATATATAAAAAAAAAGTTTTCGAGATAGGGTTTCTCTGTGTAGCCCTGGCTGTCCTGGAACTCACTCTGTAGACCAGGCCGGCCTTGAACTCAGAAATCCACCTGCCTCTGCCTCCCGAGTGCTGGGATTAAAGGCGTGTGCCACCACGGCCGGTGAAAAGATACTTTTCGTAATCATGGATTTTCAGGCCAGATGTAGACAGACAAGTGTTAACAATGCACAATATCAAACTCCTCCCTCAGATAAACTACCAGACGCTGAAAGCCACAGTAAAACCCAATGCGCTCCTTTTGACTTAGTTGGCGGCTATTAGTGCTCTGCCTGCATGCACATATGTGCATGCTTGTCTGTTGGGTCCCATGGAACTGGGGTTGCAGATGGTTTTGAGTCACCATATGAGTACTGGGAAATGAACCCAGGTCCTCTGTAAGAACAAGAAGTGCTTTAACTGCTGAGCCCGTCTCTCCACCTCCCCCCACTCCCACCCTGTTACATGAAGTCTTGATGCTCTTGTACAGTGAAAGTTTAGGGAGAGGATTGACATTTCACATTGAGCAAGTTGCTTTAGCAACTTTCATGATATAACCCTGAATTTTCAGAAAAATGATGTGAAAATGCCATAATTATCATTCTGAAGATCCAGAATCTATAAAATAAATTCTATCTAGACATAGTGGCACACGCCTTTAATCCCAGCACTTGGGAGGCAGAGGCAGGTGGATTTCTGTGCGTTCAAGGGCAGCATGGACTATGTCGTGAGCTCCAGGACAGCTAGGACTACATAGAGAGACTCTGTCACAACGCCTCCCCCTCCCCACCCTGCCCCTGGATGCCCAGAGGTGGGGGTGGGGGATGGGGGGTGGGGGGCAGGGGTAATCCTGCTTGAGTTGTCAGAATAGCTCATCAGATAAAGTCAACTGCTACCAAAGCTGATGACCTAAGTTCACACAGCAGAGGCTGGCCTTGAACTTGCTATGTGGTCAAGGATGACCCTGAACAGATCCTTCTCTATCCTGGCTTATCATGGTGTCACCATGTTGGGTGGCAGAAAGACATGTTCAGTTGTTCTTTCTATTTCTATAGTCAAACAGAAGCTACAACCTGGAAATTGACCTGCTGTGTTTTGGCCTCTCCAAACAGTTCATTCCCAGTATAACAGCTGAGAAATGCTACCATTTCTTTAAGAAATATCAGCCCATTGATAGCTTTTACTAGCTTTCTCGTGGGCTAATTCTGCGGGCTCAGTAACTGAAGAGTCAGTTGTCACAAAGCAGTACTGTCCTCCTGCCTTGCCTTTTGGATCCAACAAAACCCATTGGCCATTTTTTTAAAAAAAGATTTATTTATTTATTTACTTACTTACTTATGTGAGTACACTGTAGCTGTCTTCAGTCACCCCAGAAGAGGGCATCAGATCCCATTACAGATGGTTGTGAGCCACCATGTGGTTGCTGGGATTTGAACTCAGGACCTTTGGAAGAGCAGTTAGTGCTCTTAACCATTGAGCCACCTCTCCAGCCCTGGCCACTCTTTTCTATCTTGTTTTGAGTAAAGTTTTGACAGTTACAGCTCAGATAGAGCCATCCCATCTTGGACTTCAAGTCTCCACCTCTCATAAATCTCTCCAGATTGGCTGCTCTGTGACAGCAGCAGATGTACTAAGACTGAGACTTACTTAGCTAAGAGGAGATAGGTATGAGACCATATAGCCTTAGACTCAAAATAAAGCCACAGACGCTTTCCTAGCCACAAGCAAGCGGTTAGGAGAGAGAACGAAAATTCAGAGATGCATGGACCATATTTGTCACTCTAGTGCCTGGTGGCCTTTTAAGCCTCTGAGTCCTGGTTATTATCGGTTTCTAGAATATCTCTGCGTTCATTTATTTGTATTCATTTTATATTATTTTTGAGACAGAGTTTCTCTGTGTAACCTTGGCTGTTCTGGAATTCATTCTGTTTACCGGGGTGGCCTCAAACTCACAGAGCTCTGCCTGCCTCTGCCTTCTCCTGCCTCCTGAGTGTTGGAGTTAAAGTCATGCACCACCACGATCCAGCTTTGCCTGTGTGTTCTTACCATACAGTCCTATTTTGACTCAGGTTGGCCTGGGGAGCCTTCTATCTCTGCCATGCTACGTTGCTTTGCTTCAACCCTAGAAGGAGACTGTGAGGAACTTGATATTCTGGAGGAGCTATGGGTAGAACAATGTCGGAACGAATGGCCCACGGTCGCTTACTCACTCTTTCCTAATTCAAGTATCTGACACACTTCATTAGGCCCTAACTTCTGTGATGCATGGGGCACATGGACGTGACAGAAACGGATAGGTTCTTGTCAACCAGCAAGACTTATCCAGACTCAAATTCAGATTCCTCCTCTGTCAGTTACTTAGCTGAGTGAAATCCTTACAGGCTTTGTTTCCTCATCTGGGAAATGAGTATCATTTTGCAGAGTAGGAGAGATAATTTAATTATGCCCACACACGCAAGCACGTGAGCGCATGCGCGAGTGCGTGCGTGCGTGCGTGCGTGCGTGCGTGCGTGCATGCATCACCTGGCACAGGAATGCTCCTTAAGTATTTTACTTTCTTTCTCTTGCTTTCTTATTATGAATGTGTGTGTGCATGCGCGTGTACACACTCTCGAATTCACGTGTGTGAACGTGGGCACTCGTGTGGACGTTAAAGGATGACCTTGAGCCTTGGCGCTCGCCTTCCACCTTATTGAACAGTCTCTGTGCCACATTCTTCTGCATACATCAGGCTAGCAGGCTCACCTGCTTATGGACATTGCTCTGGCTCTGCCTCCCGTCTCTCACTGAGAATGCAGAGGAACACTTTATGACACCTTGCTTTATGTGGGTTCTGGGGATGCGAATTCATTCTCGAATAGTGAGTGCTTTTCTACCCTCTGAGCCCTTTCTCCAGCTTCTTTCCCGATTTCGGTAGAGTTAGGATTTGGACATGGGCGATTCTCTTTTGGTGGGCTGTCCTGTGCACTGTAAGACGTTTCAAACATCCCTGGCTTATCTCCAGACAGTCCTATAACTGAGACTGGCCTTGACTCTCCCTCCTGCTTCCAAGTCATAAGAGCTGGGATTACAGTCATGAGGCCCCGCGCCTGGCTTCCGACTAGGTTTTTATATCCAAAGCTAGAAGGCATGAGAAGGGAAGTGGAGACCAACGCCAATTTTGCAATGCAGGTATTGCACAAGGGACAATCTCTACGGCTCCCTCCCTCCTTCATTCTGGAGGCCAAGCCCAGTCACACCCTGTGAATTAGCTCCACTGATTTCAGTTGAGCCACTCTGGCTTAAAAAGCAACAGGCTTAGCCAGATCTGATAGCGCAAAGTTCTTTCCCTGGTTCCTTCCACTTGGGCCCCAGTAGTAGGTGGAAGGTCACGGCCTGGTAGTGCTTAGCCACAGCACACTCGCTAGTGCTTGAGAGAGAGGGAGAGTGTTCTGGTTACAGAGGCTCCTGTATACTGAAACAACAGGAGTGAGTGGCATCGGGCCTACAGATCTTTTGGGTAGGAGTCGATGTGGTACAGAGCTATAAATGTATCATAGTTCTCGTAATGGCCACCATTTATGCTTTATTCAATTTTGGAAAAATGGAAAATGTCAGTTGTTTATGTCTGGAGTCTAAGGTTAGGGTTAGGGTTAGGGTTAGGGCTAAGGTTAGGGTTAGGGTTACCTATTCTAGTTTGCTTTCTGTGACTGTGATAAAACATTGACCCCAAACAACTTTCTGGGGAAGAAAGGACTTAGATGGCTCATAAGTTCCATCATGGAGGGAAGCCAAGGAAGAAACTCAAGGAAGGGTCCTGGAGGCAGGAGTTGCAGCAGAGACCGTGAAGGAACACTGCTCTCAGGCTCACACTCAGAGTTACCTTTCTAGTGTAACCTCAGCCCATCTGCCTACAGTGGGCTGGGCTCTCCTCTATCAATTAGCAACTGAGAACATGCCCCACAGACACGTCCACGGGACAGTTGGACAGGACAGTCGGCTGAAGGAAACTCCTCAACTGAATGGCTCTTCCTGGAGCAAATCTGAAGCTGGCTTGGTGTTCTCAGCATCCAGCATCCTTCCATCTCTCCCTCCTGAGTATCTGTGATGTAGGGAAATGCTTCTGCCCTGGCTTCAGCCAGTTTAAAGGTTTAAATGTAGTGCTAGTGAGCAAATGGAAGTGTCTGCGAGGGGGCATGGGAGCTTCCTCCTGGCATTCCCCTAACAGGCCTGGGACAGGACTGGATGGCTCGCTGTCCCTCTATCTCACCACATTCCCCTTACACAGATGCTGTTTTCTTGCTATTTCTGAAACCCAAATTTCCTCCAGCACCCTTGCATCCTGCCTTTTCTAGTACATTCACTGTCTTGGTTTGCTTGTCATAACACACCACAGGCATGCTCCCTTTCTTTTTGTCTCTAATTGTAATAAGGGTCACTGTTAAGTCACCTTAACAGTTGGAGACAGAAATAAGACAAGAAAACAGAACAAGACTTGAACATCTGTCCACACCATATCCACTGGAAACTTCTGGGTCCCAGCCACTCTTCTCTTTTGGGGGAGAACAAAAAAAGAATTAAAATGTCACCATCGGCCGGGCGGTGGTGGCGCATGCCTTTAGTCCCAGCACTTGGGAGGCAGAGGCAGGCGGATTTCTGAGTTCCAGGCCAGCCTGGTCTACAGAGTGAGTTCCAGGACAGCCAGGGCTACACAGAGAAACCCTGTCTCGAAAAACCAAAAAAAGATTTATTTTATTTTTAATTGTATACACACACACACACACACACACACACACACACACACACACACATACATCCAAGAAGGCGAGTTATAGATGGCTGTGAACCACCAATAGGCATACTATAAACTGGATTCATTGTGTAACTGAACAATAAATGCTTTTAACCACTGAGTCATCTTTCTAGTCCTGTACAGTACCATTATTGCTGTTTTGAGACCTGGGTTACCTATTCACTCTGTAACCCAGGCTGGCCTCAAACTCAAAATCCTCGTGCTTTAGCCTCTGCAGTGCTGGGATTATATGTATGTGTGACCACATCCACATGCTTTTGCCTGTGGGTATTTGGAGGGTGTCTGTGGTTTTGTTGGCCTAGTATCCATTCCTATTTGTTGAGAAAGGCACATGTGATTTTTCCCTTTGGGAAACCCACTGGTTATGGTTTGCATACAGCATGTTCCCCAGGTTCATGAAATAGCTTAGTTTCCAAAATGCTATGTTAATGGTACCAAGACTAGAGAAACCCACTGACTTTGTAACTAAGTAAAGTCAGGACCCCGGGGAGATGGTGGACATTAGGTAAGGCCATTTGGGGGGTAGTTCATAGTTGGATCCTAGTGGCTTCCTAAGAAGGGATAAAGAGACCAGACCCACATAGACAGAGATGTGAGACGTCTCAGGACTCTGCTGAAAAGAGTTACAATACTAGCTAAGACCTTTGTACCTTGGATTCCCAGAACCATGAGCTAAAACCAACCTCTTTCGTTTATAAGGTAGCCTGCTTCAGGCTCCTGTTGTAGTGATGATAAATGGACTTAACACCCTGACTTCTCAGGCCCACGTAAGCAACAGGGCCTGGCCATCAGCGCATTTCTTCTGGACACATGATTGGCTTGAGGACAGGGATAGGAGCCTGATCTTAGGCTTTTCCTTGTTTCATCTTTCCCCAGAGATGATAAGCTCTGGACATTTAATCTTGTTCTTAATTTTTCTTTTTTTTTTCTTTTCCTTTTTCCTTTTTTTTTCAAGACAAAATCTTTCTACGTATAGTTCTGGCTGTCCTGGAATTCTCTATGTAGACCAGGATGGACTTGAACTGACAGAGATCCACCTGCCTCTCCCAAATGCTGGTTTTAAAGGCATGCATTTACTTTTAAGTTTTACATTTTTTAAAATAAATTTTATTTATTTATTATATGTAAGTACACTGTAGTTGTCTTCAGACACTCCAGAAGAGGGTGTCAGATCTTGTTACAGATGATTCATTCTCTCTCTCTCTCTCTCTCTCTCTTCATTCTCATTCTCT
>NC_034603.1:4536004-4537003 GCF_900095145.1 Mus pahari | reverse complement strand
CTCTCTCTCTCTCTCTCTCTCTCTCTCTCTCTCTCTCTCTCTCTCTCTCTCCTCTGAATCATAACCTTCCCAAAGAGTGCTACTCACTGGGGACCAAGTGTTCAAATCCATGAGGCTATGGGGGAGATTTCTCACTCAAACCATAATGCTGTTTTCTTTTGCTTTATTGCTCCAAGGCATGTCCAACCTACAGCTGAGGATTGCTACAAGTGTGGCCCAATACAAAGCCACAGACCTACTTAAAACAGTAAAATATTTTTTTGTGTGATTTTTTTTTTCTTGTAACTCAGTTGCAGAATTCTCCAGTGTCATACCACAGTACCTGAGCTCACCTTTTACACAGGCATCAGCAAGACAAAGGCTGACATGCCTTTGACATAGAGACCCACATTTTTGAGCTGGCTTAGTAGGTAAAGGCTCTCATAGCCTGAGTTGATCCCTAGGATACAGGATGGAAGGAGAGAACTGAATACTAAAAGCTTTCTTCTAATCTCCATCCATCAAACATGGGACATGGAGATCTGTGTGGGTGGGGACACACACACACACACACACACACACACACACAGACTAATAATTAAAAAATAGCCTCACGTTCTAAATATTCAAGGCCTTTCTTTCAACCTTTAAAAAAATGGTTTATTATTTTTATTTTATGTGTGTGTGCACCTGCATGTATGTATGTGTACCATGTACCTATAAAAGTCAGAAGAGGACATAGGGCCCACTGGAATTGGAATTATGAAGGTTGTGAGCTGTTTAGGTACTTCAAATCAAAGCTGGGTCCCTGGAAGGGCAACCAGTACTCAGAAACCCCGGAACCATTTTTCTAGCCCGCCCTTCCTTCCTTCCTTCCTTCCTTCCTTCCTTCCTTCCTTCCTTCCTTCCTTCCTTCTTTCCTTCCTTTTGAGACAGGGTTTATGCAGCTAGGGTACTACCCTCAAATTCATACTCAAGGACGACCATGAACTTCTTCTTCTTCTTTTTTTTTTTTTTTTT
>NC_034603.1:4532033-4535129 GCF_900095145.1 Mus pahari | reverse complement strand
AGGCAGGTGGATTTCTGAGTTCGAGGCCAGCCTGGTCTACAGAGTGAGTTCCAGGACAGCCAGGGCTACACAGAGAAACCCTGTCTCGAAAAAACCAAAAAAAAAAAAAAACCAAAAAACAAAACAAAACAAAAAAAAAGAGTTACTGAGGGAAAAGAGGTGGGAACTAGCCTGGTCCAGACGGCCTTATCACTGAGCTGTTGGGGGAAGTTGGACTTGCTCAGCTAGACTTACTGTATCACTGAGGAAGGAGGCAGATGAACTGACCATGTTTCTTGTCTATGAGACAATAAACCCAACAACGTCAACCCAAAGTGAAGAGAAATTACTTGGCTCATTGTACTGGCTGGTTGTGTGTCAACTTGACACTAGCTGGAGTTATCACAGAGAAAGGAGGCTCTCTTGAAGGAATGCCTCCATGAGATCCAGCTGTAAGGTATTTTTTCAATTAGTGATTGAGGGTGGGAGGGCCCATTGTGGGTGGTGCCATCCCTGGGCTGGTAGTCTTGGGTTCTATAAGAAAGCAGGCTGAGCAAGCCAGGGGAAGCAAGCCAGTAAGTAACATCCCTCCATGGCCTCTGTATCAGCTCCTGCTTCCTGACCTGCTTGAGTTCCAGTCCTGACTTCCTTTGGTGATGAACAGCAATGTGGAAGTGTAAGCTGAATAAACCTTTCCCTCCCCTACTTGCTTCTTGGTCATGATGTTTTGTGTCATGAATAGGAATAGAAACCCTGACTAAGACACTCATAGTTTCTGAAATTAGTTAATTAATTATAGTCCACAGCCAGTGGCTCCTTGGGTGCTGAGACTGTGGTTGGCAGATCATGGTGGGTGGTAGCAGTGTGTGGCAGAGGAAGTGTTTCTTCACTTCATGGCACACAGGAAGTGCAGGGGCAAGCCCGAGGACCCAACCCCAATAGTCTTTCTCCCAGTTGAGACCTAGCTTTTACTGTTCTCAGAACCTTCTAACATGTTACCAGTTGGGGACTAAGCTTCCAACACGGAAACCTATGGTGGGGGCAGGGGTGCGGGAGTATCATAGGCAAACCATAGTGCCATACGGTGTCCGCTCCTTTTCTGTTGCCCAAAGCAACTTATAGAAGAGTTTCTTTGACTCACAGCTCCCGAGAGTTAAGTCTATCAAGATGGGGAAGCTCAGTAGCAGCTGGCAGGAGAGTTCAGGGAGCTGAAGGATCACATCTTTTGCTGCAAGCTTGACACAGGGAGACAGCGGGAGCCAAGTGTTCAGATAAACGTCTGAGCCCGTGGGAGACATTTCTCATTTAGATCACCACACCCACTTTTTGCTCATTTTCCATTTGGGGAGCTTCTGGTTCCAAGTCAAACGTTTGAAAGTATAATTGAGGAGCAATTACATGCAAATATAATTGATGGCCCAGCAGGTCAAGTCCCTCAACAGATCAAGTCAAGCTGACCACCTAAGGTTGAGTCCCCAGGACCCATATGAGAGAAAGAGAGACTTGACTCCTGCAAGTTGTCCCCTGGCACATGTGCCCTGGCATACATATGCCCGCATACATGGGCATACACGTGCAAGGCAGTGAGCTTACCGTGGAGCAGAGAGCAGTCTCCTCAGTAACGGAGCTTGCATAAGTCCTGAATCTTTTTGGCCTGACTCATTTGCAAAGGCCCTGGCTAAGGTGGACACAGGAGGCTCGTATGCAGAGCAGGGCTGGTGGACCTGTTTTAGTGGCTGGTGACACCTGATCTGGAGGTCCGACCTTGTTCCCAGTACTGCCCAGCTGAGGAGAAAGCAGAAGGAAAGATGAAAGGAAGAAACAAGGAACGATGCTAACATGGGTTTGGCTTTTTACCTCAACCTCTTATTGAAAAGGAAAAAAAAAAAAAAAAAGCTGAACTTGGAGAAAATATAAAGAGGGGAAAGGTCCTCTTAAACACAAGGTTATGAAACCTTTCCCTTTCTACCACACACAGTCTTTCAGCGCTCCATGGTATTTATTTGCTATTTAATGTCATTCTAAATAAGGGAAAAATTAAAATTTCAAATCAGCATGAATTTCTCTGTTCATCTTTATCCCCTGCCATGCCAGTGGGAAAAGCAAATATCAAAGTGTTTCACTGGGATGCCGAGTCAAAATTATACAATTGGAATCTCTGTGTCTCGTCCCCAGAAGGTGCCTGACGCTTGCCAAAAGAGATGAACATGAGCCAGACAATGGAAGGTTGGAAGAGACGGTCCCCTGGCCTTGAGGATATGCTGAGCCGCGCGGTGCTGAGGAGCCTGGCTGAAGATGCCTTGCCAGAGCCAGCTGCTCCAACCCACAGAAGAAGGTAACCTCGGGGGTGGTTGACAGCCTCTGCTATAGGTTGTCTGGAGACAAGAATTGGTTGGGGAAAGGTATGTTTCCCTCATAAAGCCTGCCAATGTGACCTGGTCCTGCTTGCAAGGGGCAGCCACCAGCTCACCAACTGCCCTGTCCTGAGGAATGTCCATGCCTACCCTTGACTCTGACTCACTTTGTGCTCCCCCACAGGCTGCTGCCAAGGAAGGAGGGCAGCAGCTGTTACTGCACAGGACAGGGAGAGAGAGAGAGAGGTTAGGCAGAATGTGGAGTGTTGTGGAAAAGGTTGGTGTCTAAGTTATGGTTTTGCTGCTGTGAACAGACACCATGACCAAGGCAAGTCTTATAAGGATAACATTTAATTGAGGCTGGCCTACCGTTTCAGAGGTTCAGTCTGTTATCATCAGAGTGGGAGGATGGCAACATCTAGACAGGCATGGTGCAGGAGCTGCAAGTTCTACATCCTCATCAGAAGGCTGCTAGCAGAATACTGGCTGCAACATTCTCCTTTCTCTTGGGCTGTTACCACTTCATTAGATGCTTTCCTCAGTAGATAGACCACGGCTCTGGCATCTGGAACATCTTGGGGTCTTCAAAGCTACTTCAATGTTATAGCTTTTTGTTTCAATGTCTGGTGTTGTACTGGCTAGTTGTGTGTCAACTTGACACAGCTGGAGTTATCACAGAGAAAGGAGCTTTAGTTGGGGAAGTGCCCCCATGAGATCCAACTGTGGGGCATTTTCTCAATTAGTGATCAAGGGGGAGAGGCCC
>NC_034603.1:4522637-4531693 GCF_900095145.1 Mus pahari | reverse complement strand
AGGCTCTCTTCATGGTGCTAAGCCTCAACTCCTTGGCATGATCCCTTCAGTCCTGGGCCATCAACTGCAGCTGAGGCTGCACCTTCACCAATGGCCTTCCATGGCCTCTCACAGTACCAAGCCTTAGCTGCTCTTCATAACTCCTTCATGCTTTCAAAACCAGTACCGCCTTGATGACTCTTTCCCACTACCAAGTACAGCTGCAGTACGAGGTACAACCTTGGCTATGCTCTATGTACTCACAGAGAACACTTCCCAGAAGATGTCACCTCAGCGATGCTTCTTAATCACCGCTAATTTCTTAGCTCCAGCTAACCAGCATCGATTGTTTGAGTAGTCCCTTCTATTATTCACTCTAAAGCCAGAGCCACATTGCTGAAACTGCAGAGGTCTGCTGCTTGCGGGAGCTGGAACATGGCCCGCTTGTTCTTATTACATTATCACTAGCTTTCTGTTCTCCAACTCCTTTACTGCCTAAGCTTGGCTGTCTTGGATCTTGCTCTACAGATTGACTTTGAACTCAGAGATCTGCATGCCTGTCTCCTTGGATTAAAGGTGTGTACCTGGATTTAAGCTTTTCTTCACCTAGAACTTGCTTTGTCCTAGGCTGGCCTTGAACTCAGAGATCTATTTGGCATTGTATCCTGGGATTATGTATCATCATGTCTGGATCTAAATTTTTTCATGACCTCTATGCCTCAAGCTCTCCACACCAAGATCCAGGTCAGAAACTTGTGTCTTCCAGCCTCAAGATCTGGATTCTGGATTGTAGTTCATTCCAGATATAGTCAAGTTGACAACCAGGAATAGCCATTACAGGGGGAGAGGAAAAAATGAAAATAATTTTTGTCCATGTACTTTGAAGGTATAGGTTTCAAGGCCTCATTTGGTGATGGCATTGTTACTGGGAGAATCCAGGGTGTACAAAGAATTACATGGTAAGACAGAGAGCGTACATGTATGTATCCAAGTGTATGTGGCCCCCTTCTTTGTCTTATTAAACTAACCAGGCTTCAGCCATGGGGTCTTCTCCTCAATGCCTTCTTCTGCGCATCAGTACTTCCAAAAGACGTCACACCCACAGCTGCAGTTTTAATTTTTTTCTTTTTGTTTTTTCCCCGTTATTCTGGGGCTTGAACCTAGGAATTCTCACATGCTAGGCAAACATTCTCCAATGGAGCTACACCCCTACACCCCAAAGCCAGCCATCTAAATGACATACTTTGAGTAGATTCCTACCTTTTGAATACCAGAATCACGTGACCGTGTGTATTCAAAATCATGTCCCAACTATAATCAAACTTTTCTCCGCTCTGGTAACTAGGACTTCAAGTCCTACAGAAGTTACATTTTCTTTCAAAGTTAGAAAGCAAAAGTCCACGAGTGGATTATTCTGCAAGTTGGGGTAGAACTCACCACGGTTTCTATGTCGACTGTCTGGTATGGGCTTGGATCTCAAATGCTCCACAACAGCTCTCATGTCGAAGACGTGGCCAGTGGGTGAATCCATAGTTTAATGAGCCTTAGGTGAAGGGCTTCCATATGAAAGCAAGCTCATTGTTTCCTTACTTCCATGAGAGAAGCATCTTTGCTCCAGCACACTCTTCCAGTGAGGCCCTCTGGGTCTCACCACAGGCCCAAAGCAACAGGCTAAGTGGTCAATAGAGATCCCCGAAACCAGAAGCCAAAGTAAACCCCTTCTTTTAGGTTGACTGCCTAGGTATTTTGTAATGGAGAGCTAACCCACGACCTATTGGGGGTTTCATACCACATATTGCCATTGTTTTAGGGTATACGTTCTGTACCCCCAGACTCCAATTGCAGTCTTGGCGTCTCTACGTTGCTTAATTTGGCCTTCTATTTTCCACTCTCTTAAGAGTCATCCCACCAGCAGTGAGAGCTGTCCCTTGGGGCTCCTGACAACTGGTTGAATCCTGTATTCCTGCAGAGACTTCCTCTACTCCAGCAAGTCTACCTTTTCTATTCAGCCTTCACTGCTTGTGATCCAGCCCCCTAGAATCCTCCACAGCCCCCCCTTCCTCCAGCCTTGTGCTAGTGGCTAAGCATTCCCTTTCTTCCCTTAACATTTCTGAGATTTCCTTAGCTGGTCCACGTGGAGAATTTCTCGCTCCTTGGTTATTGGTGGGGTGTCCAGGAGAAGAGGTGGGGAGACTCCCTAGTGGAGCAAGAGTTGCTTTATCCTGTTTGAAGTATCTGCATGGTGTCCCAGCAGGGTGCTGAAGTGTGGACTCTACCTTCTAACATCTGGAAGGGACACTCCTGCAGCCCTTGAGTTTCCAGGAAGTCTAGGGAGTCAAAACCTTATGTTTGGTGTAGAGCTGGATCTCCAGAGGACATTTGGTCTTCAGTGAAATGCTAGACTGCTCTTGTCCATTCTCCAGCCCTGCTGTCCCCCCATCTGCAGGAGAAGACTGTCTCTAAGTTCTGCCAAGCAACTCAACTGATTTTCCACTTTGTTCCAAATTAATTGACTAGTGAGTCTTTTGGGGTCTTCAGCCAGTCTGTGATCCGTAGCAGAAGCCACCCAGTTCCACAGCTTGGTGGGGTCATGTTTTTTCCTTCTGGCTTCTCAAAGCCAGAGATGCTGCAAATACTCTGTCCCTATTTGTCCCATCCTGGTCAGCAGAGCTGCAGATCCTAGGCAGCATTCAGTCGTAGCGACTGTCAATGCCCACCACCCACCTGGACACTGTTCTGTTGGGGGCAGCCTCACCACCGACAGTCTGTCCTAGGAACGCCGCTGTTGCTATAAACCAGTTTTAGGGTGAAAACTCTGGCTCTGGGAGTCACAAAGTTTGGCCACTAGACTTGGCCAGGCAACTCCGAGGTGCCATTAAAGAGATGAGCCACTGTGAAGGAGCTTAGATGGGAAGAACTGGGGTGGGGTCAGAGCAAACCAAGCAGCTTTGGTCAAGGTGATGCTCATTGCCTCCGATCTGGTTCCACAAGGTGGTCTGAAGTTCTTCTTGCTCGAGGGAAGTAATCTGATTCCGATAAGATGCTCAGCCCCGTTCCAGAGTGCAGTCTGCCCATCATAGACAGTTGCCCTCATCCCAGGGGGTAGTTTGTCCTGACAGGTTCTGCTGTCCCTCAAGCCCAAGGTGACTGCAGGTTTAGGGCAATGATATAAGACTATGAGGCGACTTTGAGGGATCTGGGCTAGGACATTGTAAGCTGGGTAGCAAGATGCCTCATTCCTCTCATCTTTGTGCCTTTAGCCTTAAGAGGGGCTTGGCCAGGTTAGATATGATCTGGACAAAGAAGTCTAGAAAGACAATCTTTGAATGATTTACTTAGGTTTTTTTTTTTTTTTTTTGAGTCAGGGTCTCTATACATAACACACACATATTTTGCACACACACACACACACACACACACACACACACACGTATATATACCAGGTCAGCCTTGAACTCACAGATATCCACCTACCTGCCTTCCAAGTGCTGAGATTAAAGGCATGAACGACTATGCCTGGCTCTTTGAATAATTTGTATGCCTATAGGCAGAGGAAGTAAAAAGGTGACCCATAGTAAAGGAGATAGGCTTAAAAGACCAAAGCCAGGTGAGGAGGCCAGGTGTGATATGGCCAGGTGCGCTGAGGTCAGGTGCAGGGAGGTCAGGTGCACTGAGGTCAGGTGCTCTGAGGTCAGGTGCATCTCTGACCTTGAGGCCAGCCTAGCCTACCTACCAAGCTACAGGCCAGTCAGGGCTAGGTAGTGAGACCTTATCTCAAACAAACAAACAAACAAACAAACAAACACACACAGGGAAACAAACAAACAAACAAACACACACAGGGATACCAGGCTTTCAAACTGCTTTGCACTCTTGCATGCGTACGTACATACATACATCCTTGCAGACCTGAGTGATAAGTCAGTGGCTTAATGTTTTTTACCGTTTATTTATGTGCATGTGTGCATGCCGGTGTGCGCATGTGGAGGTCAGAGGAGATAGGGCAACTCGTGGGAATCAGTTCTCCTCTTCTTCTGGGTTCTGGAGATTCACTTAACTCAGGCGGTTAGGCAAGCATGTTTACCTGCTAAAAAGAATCTCACAAGCCCTCAGTGGGGTCTAGCAAAAGCAGTCTCTAAGTGTCTGTCGTAGGACCACCTTGACAGTTTCTTGGAAGTGTAGCCTGAATGGCTGATACTCCGAATTGTCTTTGTTTTGTTTTTTTTTTTTTTTTTTTTTTTTTTAAAAAAGGAGTTAGCAAAGCAAAGTAAGTTGGAAAAAAAAAATCCAAGTAAGAACCGGATCTCACTGAGACTCACAAAGGGAACCACCAAGAAGGACCCCGGGGAAGGGCCCGCCTTTTACACACCCCTGGCACAGACCTCGTCCTGGGGTGTTCCTTCATCCTTCTGAGAAACTGTCTCAGGAGAAAAGGTAGCCTACAGCCTCAGGGGACAGGCTCAGAGGGGAGGCTGGCCTTTGGCCCAGTTTCTTGGGAAAACCTATTTCAGGCTGAAAGACATTTTAATTTACTGCAAATGCCTGAAGAGATTTTAAGCCACTTAATTCAGATCCCAGTTCACTGGCACTTCAGTTGGCATGGGGACAGTGACCCTCTGACAAGGACACCCAGAGGTCTGTGATTGTATGGATTCCATGTGTTCAATAGTTACTGCCAGAGTCAGAGAGTCAGCCTGAGAGCTAAAGAACATGGGGTGTATTTATGGTTTGAACTGAGTTTATGGTTTTCACCCAGCTGCTCTGGGCAGGACTTGAGTGATGGGGATGAGGGAGGGGAAGGTGTGGTAGCTCATAGCCTACTCCTTGGCATCTCTTCTGTGATGTGATTTCTTTTTTAAATTATAGGTTGATATGAAGATTAAGTGAGATAATCCGTGGAAAATTATGTTATCGTTTGTATCTGTTGACTGTCAAGAAGACAGACTATCGATAAAGAGAAGGATTTGAACAGGAGAGAGGAGGTAGGTGTTCTAGAAGTCTGAGAGAATGGCTCACATCTGACCCTTCCACTCCCTGGCTGTGTGTCTGTGGACAACTCTCTTCTCTCAGGGCGCAGCTGTCCTCAGCTGTCACAAAGCAGTCACAAACCCTCACTGCAGAATTCTGGTTAGCCCAGGAACTGCCTGTTCTCTCTTCTCATTTACAACACAATAGTCAGCCACACCTTTGTTTCTCACCTGTGGCTTAAGGCCCAAGCTGGCAACTGGCCCCCTAAAGCTTCCCAAGGGTAGGTGAGACAGTAGTTCACCCTGCTTTTGAGGGTAGAATGCTCCTGCGGTCCAAGAAGCTACATAGCTGCGTACTATGTATTTGTTGGAGCAGGGAAGACACAGGCTCAAACGATAAAGGTTGCAAACACAGGGATCTTATTTCTGCAGCAGGAGAGGTGGTTGCCCCCCACCATCATTTCTTCTTCATTTCCTGTATCTTCAGAAATTCAACCCATACAGGGATTTTGTGCTTATTAAGCCCTCCCCTGCCACTGAGTGACACCCCTAGTCCTGACAGCTCATTTTAAATGTTTACTACCTACCTGTCTGTCCTATCTGTCTGTCTGTCCTATCTGTCTGTCTGTCCTATGTGTTTGTGAATCTGGGTGCATGCATGTGTGCAATGTGCATGCAATGCCTTTGGAGGCCAGAAGAGGGCGTCAGATCGCCCTCAATCTGGAGTGACAGACTGTTGCAAACTGCCATGTGGATTCTGGGAGCCAAATCCAGGTCCTCTGTAAGAAGCAGTAAGTGCTGTTTAACCACTGAGCCATCTCTTCAGCCACTGACAGTTCTTAATCCTCAGCTTCAAGGATGACAGAAAGGGAGGAGAGAATAGGCATTCCATACTTACTCTTTTTGTTTTTTTTTGAGACAGGGTTTCTCTGTGTAGCCCTGGCTGTCCTGGAACTCACTCTGCAGACCAGGCTGGCCTCAAACTCAGAAATCCGCCTGCCTCTGCCTCCCGAGTGCTGGGATTAAAGGCACACACCACCAATGCCCGGCTCCGTACTTGTTCTTTTCTCAGCGCCCAGTTAAGCACCTGGCATGCTGTCTTTTTGTGACCTTGTTACTGTCTCGATGAGGAGGTGCAGTTATCCCCATTTTTTACAGACAATGAAAGGAAGCCATGAGGAGGAAGCTCTTAAGGCTTGTAAGAGGTTTGAATTCGAATAGGTGGCTACTAGAGTGCACGCCACAAACATCACCCCACTGTGTTCTATGAGCTTCTCCAACAAAAATAAAAACAAACCCCTCTAGGGACAGGACCCATGAGAGTCATTCTTACAGAAACAGTGACTCTGATGTCACTTTTTTATTTTTTAAAGATTTATTTATTAATTATATGTAAGTACACTGTAGCTATCTTCAGACACACCAGAAGAGGGCGTCAGATTTCATTACGGATGGTTGTGAGCCACCATGTGGTTGCTGGAATTTGAACTGAGGACCTTTGGAAAAGCAGTCAGTGCTCTTAACTGCTGAGCCATCTCTCCAGCCCCTGATGTCACTTTTTATAAAAGGTATTTTCACAACATCTCTGGTTCTTTTACAAATGTCATTTGCATACATAATGGGTTTCATTAAGATATTTTCATCCATGTACATAATGTATTTCAGTCATATTACCCTCTCCCATTACTCTCTCTTGTCCCTCCCCCCATTAATCTCTTTCCACCCAAACCTATTTCTATTTTCATTTCCTTTTCTTAGGTGTGACCCAGTGAGTGTTATTGTAAAGCATTTAATAACTCTGTTAGTTCTTAATATGATGGTGGCCAGTCCCCCAGTAAGTGAAACATAGTCCTATCACTTTATTTAATCAGCTTTAGCACAATTTCTGGGTGATTACCCCTAAACTACTTCTCTATGCTGGGCCAGCTATTTCCTAGCTGCGCTCCCCAAGTTGCTTGCTGGTTTGCGTCTCACCAGGGCTCTTCCTGCTCCATTAGTCTGTCCTCAGAGGGCATTTCTCCTGGCCACAGGCTTCTGGTCCATCCCACCTAGTGGAGACTTCCTGCTCCCTCCATCTTCTTTCTCCTTCTTTCTTCCTTCTCCTTACCCTTGTGGTCCCTACCTGTGACCCCTCCAGCTTGGTAACTGAAACCCTGCCTACCTCTATTCCCCCCAGTAATTGGCTGTAGCCACTTTTATTTAACCAATCAAAGAAATCGGTGAGCAAACTACACAAAATCATTTGATGTGCATGAGAATGTGTTGTCGGGACTGCAGTCTTGGGGGACAGTAGTTAGCATTTGAATAGAGCAGCACCAGACCAACCCCCAGCAAATGAGTCTCTTCAGGGTTTTGTTTTTTTACAGGGGGATGGGCACCTTACCAGTGTCTCCCCTTCCCCCAGCACCATGAACTGTCTCTAGAGTCTCAGAGGGGAGGGTCCCCATGAATCCCTTTCCTTCCACAAGAGGAAGTCTTATTCAGGCCTTGTGCAGGTCCTCACATACACTGTGAGTTCGAGGCTGGTGTCACGCCTGGAAACCAGCATTTAGCCCTGCTCCCTCCCCCTCTGGCTTTTACATCCCTCCCCCCTTGTCTTCCCTGAACCTTACGGGGTGGAGAATGACATAGATGTCCCATTTATGGCTGGGTACTTGACAGTCATTTAGATTTAGTACTTTGACCATTTATGAGTCTCAGCAGTCAGTGCTGACCACTACAAAAGGACATTTCTCAGACCAAAGCAGATAGCCAGGCCAGCCTACGGGCATAAACGCAGCAGATTAGACAGGCCCTGCAGGTCCATTTAGCGAAACAAATAGCAGCGTCCACACGATGACTTCACCAGCCACCGGCTTTTGACGAGGCTTTCAACACCAAATGTGAATCTCCTCCTGTGAAGTGGGCCTCAGATCCATGCAAGAAGTGTTTGATTACCTCAGTAACAGACTTGCCGGTTGTGTCACTGAACACATGCCTGGGGGTGGCATTGTTGCATGCAGGGCCCATGGCTGAACAAGATCGTTGATGTCAACCATCTCCGAGCAACCTGCAGAGCCTTGCCCAGATCTTTGAGGGCTGCCTGGCAGGAAAGGAGCTTCCGTTCCAGTTCCAGCTTGATTTCTCTAGGTCTTGTAGCCAAGGCATGTGGTGTCTGAAGAGCCAGGGGCTGAAGTTTTAGGGACAACCAACAGTAGTGGTTGTTTTAGAGGAGTCAGGGTCCTTCCTGACCAAGAGTTTGTGGGGGATAGCCTGCTCCTGGCACTTGGATTTTTTTGCATTTAATGAACTATGTGGCTTTTAGAAGCAGCTTTATCCACTTATAAGGGTTCTTACATATTCTGTCTGTCTATCTATCTGTCTGTCTGTATCTCTCTCTCTCTCTCTCTCTCTCTCTCTCTCTCTCTCTCATTAACTTATAAAACATCCGATTTCCTTATGTTTTTTTTCATACATATGTAGTTTTGGTGACCCAAACCCCACCCCATCTCCCCTACTTCTTGCCTCCAGTACCCCCACTTTCACTTTCATGAATTATGTGTACTCTATCCCCACCCCCTCATCCCACAACAATTCTTTTTCCTCTCTCGGCCCGTGTCTGGTTTACGGCTCTCACCCAGGCTAAAGTGACCTGTTGCCATGATGGTGCTCTGGAGTGGGTCTTGCTGGGGGCTCGTGTCCCTCAATTCTAGGTTGTTTTATTTACGACGGATCTTGGCTAGCAGGTCTCTGTTTAGTGGTATGGTCAGATCACTACAGCCTCTGTTCTCAGTGTTGAAAACCAAGTTGGTGACGTAGGGGGCAACCTAGTAAAGGCAAGGTGCTGATGCAAAGGGCTGAGAAAGTAAAAGTTCTGGAAAAACTTATGGTTCAGATTGTTTCAGAAGTAGCTTTCAGCTCTTCCTTAAAGAAGATGAAAATCTCTAGGCATGGTGGTGCCTGCACGTAGTCCTGGCACTCGGGAGCAGAGGCAGGCACATCTCTGATTTCCAGACCAGCCTGGCCTACATGGAGAACATAGAGAGTCCCAGGAGAGCCAGTTCAATGGAGAGAGAAACCCTGTGGAGGGGAGGGGGAGGGGAAGGGGAGGGAGAGGGGGAGAGGGAGGGG
>NC_034603.1:4508164-4519702 GCF_900095145.1 Mus pahari | reverse complement strand
TGATAGCCGCCAGTTGTGCCAGCACCATTTGTTGAAAATGCTGTCTTTTTTCCACTGGATGGTTTTAGCTCCCTTGTCAAAAATCAAGTGACCATAGGGGTGTGGATTCATTTCTGGATCTTCAATTCTATTCCATTGATCTACTTGTCTATGTACAGAGTTTCTTTGTCTTATTTAAATAATTTTTTTCTGTAAGATTGCCTCAATATAAAGTGCAAAGGTATAAAAATGTTTAAAGTGACTATATTGCTAACTTACTATGGTTAATAGTTAGATAATCTAATTTCTCTTAGCCGACAGCCTTTGCATCTTCTGGGGGTGAGAAGAGCATTATGTAACCAGGCTGATGTTTCAAGGTCAAAGGCTGAATGGAGGAGAATGGAGAGCAAGAGGTTTTGGGGCAAAGGTTAGACAAAGGGGTGTGACTGCTCACAGCCCCGAACTTTGAAACTTGAGTTGGAAAGTGGCCACGTACAGGGGTCAGTAACCCCCAAGGGTGCAGTGTGAATAGAGGAAGGCAGGCAAAGATGGAGAAAAGAAATCTATAAGAGCCTTCCATTAAGTGTTAACATTTATTCTGTAGGCCAGGGTAGCCTCATGCCTGCCTCTGTCTCTGCCTCTCAAGTGCTGGGATTAAAGGTGTGTGCCATCACTATTTAGCTGGTATTAATAGTCTTGGTAAAAAGTTTTAATTTTATTATCTAATGCATATAGGTGTTTTGCCTATACGTATTCCTGTGTACAACATGTGTGCCTGCTGCCTATGGAGATCAGGAAAGGGCATTGGATCTCCTAGAACTGGAGTTACAAAATTTAGAAAAGTCCCCAGAGTCTTGCTTATAGCCAGATCTTTTGGAGGCATTTTCTCAACTGAGACGCCCTCCTCTCCAGTGACTCGAGTGTCTGTCAAGTTGACATGATGCTACCCAACACACACCCTTTGGCTATCTATACTGGGCCTGATGGATTTGCATCAGGTGTTTTCTGTGTGCATGCTATTGAGGGCTGGCAAAGTCAAGTGCATCCCATATGTTTATTCGACCTTGCATGTCTTTTTGTGTGTGATAAAAATCAAATCTATGGACCTTGAACTGGGAAAACACTCTACCCCTGAGTCATAACCCTAGCTGTCTTCCAATAGATCTTTTCCATTTTTAAAATTGAGTTGTTGAATTCTCAGGCCGTTACAGGCTATAGCTCGAGTACTTTCTGTTTCCTGACTCAGGCATTTACAACTGGTCGTTGTCCTCCACATCAGCTGGACCCCATATGTGGTAGCTGGATCTTCGAAGTAGGCACTGCATATTTCCTAACATCTCTTTGGGTTTCCTTCTTTGGCCTATAAGTCATTTAGAAATCCATCGCTTAACTTTTAAATACCCAAGAGGTTTCAATATTGCTGCTTCCTGTGGGTTTGACTAGTGTGCCTGGTGGCTGGGAACGTGCTTTGTATGACTTCGGTCCTTCCTTTTGTATATGCATATACGAGTGTTCGAATGTGTTGGTGCGCCGGCATGGATGTGCATGGATGTGTGTATGAAAGACTTGTCTATTCTAGCTAGACAGATTGTTCTGGGGATTCGCCCGTCTCTGCCCCCACATGCTATGATTACGGGCATGCACCATGCCTCCCCACACCCCTGCCCCATTTACATGGGGGCTAGGGATCTGAATTTCTCAGACTTTCAAGGCAAGCTCTTCTGCCCACTGACCCTCGGTCCTAATATTAGTCCTTTCACGTTTATCCAGCATTACCTTTGAAAGGCAGATGGATGGATGCTCACGGGAAAGCTAAACATCTTTTTAATTGTAACAAGTTTCTGGAGCCCCACCTCACCCTCAAAACTGTTTGGCCCTAGTGTCTTCACTGGATTCTGACTCTAAAGAGCTCCTAGCTGAGCCCTTTGGCCTCCTGTAAACTCTGCAAGCATCTATGGAAGAAGAGCAGGTAGTTTGACTCTCCTTGCATTCTTGATCTTGTCCCTTCAGCCCAGGGCAGTCACAGAAAACATGTGTGATTTTTCTCTCCCCTACAGTGCAGTGCATGTCATATTTCTTAAATGCCCAGGAGAAAACCCAGCTGCCAGCCTCAGCTTTCTCTCAACTCTCCCCTCATCTCAGTGTCAGCGCATTCAGTCGGATCCCGTTGGATTGCTTCCATGCCCCTTTCACATGCTTAGAGGAAAGTTTGTGCAATTTGCCAGGTCTCATCTCAAAGTTGATGTCAGGGCAGCCTCTTCCACTGCACCCAGAAGTCTTTTGTGCTAATCATTTTAATTAATTAAATGCTTGATAAACTATGATTCTGGCATTGAACCTAAAGCTCTGTGGATGCTAGGCAGTATCTACTCCACCCTCTTTTCCTTTTTCTTATTCCCTCCCCCAACTTTGAGGCAGAACCCCATTATGTTGCCTTAGGTTTGTCTTGAACTCATTCTGTATCTCAGTCAGGCTTTGACTTTGTGATCCTACTGCTTCAGCTGCCCCACTGAGGAGCTGGGTTCACAGGCTTGAGCAACAGGCCTGGGTGTCCTTGTATTTTACATAATACTGTGCTCTGCTGTGCTGTTTTCTTACATTGGTTTGCCATATAGCTTTGGTGATCCCACAAATTTCTCTTTATGCTAGAGTATCACCCACCAAAGTGTTTTTAAGGAGGAAGTTTAGATATATATCTCAGTTTCATCCCCTCCCCTCCCCTCCCCTGGGTTGGGGTTTTTTCCCTTTGAAACTTGAAAATACTGTTTCTTTTCATATTATTGCATTACTCACAACAGCCTCAAATTGGGAAAAACATAAATATCAACAGTAGGACTTTGATGTAGTCACAGAATATTACATGAGAACTTGAAGTGTGGATGATTTCTACCCAGGAGGCATTTGCTTATGTCTAGAGGTTTTTGTGGCTATGCCAACTTATGAGTAGGAAGAATTTCCATTGGCACCTACTTGGCAGGAGTTAAGATGCTGATAAACACTTAACCTTTCTTTAAAAGAAATTATTTATATATTTTATGTATATGAGTGCTCTGCTGCATGTACACATACATGCCAGAAGAGGGCATCAGATCCTTTTCTAGATGGTCATGAGCCATCCTGTGTGGGAATTGAACTCAGAACCTCTGGAAGAGCAGCCAGCATTCCTAACCACTAAGCCTTCTCTCCAGCCCCGAGTCTACTGTTTCTAAAGAAGTGGGTCCTGATGTGTGGGAACTGGCCCCAACTGGTCCCAACCGGCCCCAACTGTCCCCAGCGTGTCTTGCGATGAAGGAGAGGCAAGCAAGCCTAGGAGTTTCATGGAGCGCACCTTGGGGGGGGGGGTGTCATGGAGCGCACCTTACTGGGGGGGGGGGTTCATGGAGGGCACCTTACTGGGGGGGGGGTTTCATGGAGCGCACCTTACTGGGTGGGGACTTGCTAACTCAAGTGTGCTTCTGGGTAGAAACAGGATGATTTGTGTTCCAAAGACTGGGTCTTGTCAAGTGGTCAGGACACAAATCAACTTTATCCAGGCTCGAGTGTACCCAGTTTGCTATAATCTAATAGCAGAAAGTCAGGCATTGGGTCAGTGAGATGGGTCAGCAAATAAGGTGCTAGACCATGGGCCTGACAATTTGAGTTCAATCCTGGCTATCACAAGGCAGCAGAAAGAACTGACTCCTGAGCGTTATCCTCTGAGCTTCACAAGTATGTCAGGGCACATGTGCATCTGCAAACACAGCCACTCACCTCCCCCCTCACCCATCCACACCAACCTCCCTCCCATCCAACTCTACTCACCCTCTCCTCCCCAAGCCCAATCTTTAGAGCCAAGGGCCAGTTGTAAAGCTACACAGGACACTCTAATATTTTCTTCTTTTTATATTCAGCTGGAAAAGTATTTTGGAAAAACTAATCAGGGACTCTGGGCAGTCACGGTGGTTATGATACAAGATGGCAGTGGTCATGTCAAAGAGAATCCATATGCCTGCCATGTGTGTGGGTAATGACATCTAGGTTACAATGTCAATATTAAGGTGGAGAAATCTGTCCGAGGAGACAAAAAAAAATTGAAGAGTTTTACATATTAGGACATACTTAGTCTGTCACGGTGGAGGGGCTCACGGTGCCAGGAGCAAGAGGCTGCTGGTTGTATGCATCCATAGCAAGAAGCAGAGAGACGAAGGCTCATGCTTGGCTTTCTAGCTTCCTTTTCATTTAGCTCAAGATCCCAGGAATGGAGTGGGACTGACCACGTTTAGAATGGGTCTTCCCAACTTAGTTAAACGGATCGAGATAAACCCTCAAAGGTATGCTCCGAGATCTGTTTCCTCAGAGATTCTAAATCCCGACAAACTGACAACCAAGACTGAGCGGCATAGAATGTGTGAGCACACGGGCATCTTAGAACCATATTAGCTCACCAAACTTGCCAGACAGACAGAGGGAGTGTGCCGCACCTTACCTGAAGGACATCTAGCACCATGACACTGATGGCCACACCCACATGTCATCTGACCCACCTGTATGTGTCAAACAACCAATAGGGGAAAACTCTAGACTACCATTAGATTCTGCTTGTCACTTTCATGGTCCAGAAAGTCCTGTGTCTCAATTAGATCTGCATTCCTCCAGCAGACTCCTCTAGGACTGGTTAATCAACACCAGATACCTGTGGTCCCTTTGTATCAGACCTCTGATATCTTTGCTGTATCGGCTCTCTGGCTCTAGCTTGACCTTTTAAACTCTTCAAACCCTGCAGCCGCTGTAAAACTTCTCTCACCATCCTGTAGCATGAATATTAGTCATTAAGATCGGAATAAAGGAACCTGCTGATGCAATCCGTGTTCTCGATGGCCAGCTGTCACAGGGACGTTGGGACTGCTTGACAAATTGCAGTCATTATAGCTAGTGAGTGAATTGTTATTAGTCAAGACTGATATTTCAGAAAGGCACAAGCCTGTCTATGTTTCTGGCATAGCATGCTCGTGGAAAATGTGCTTCTGTTTATATGAAATCCCAAAGCAGAAAAACCCAGCTCCCAGAATGAGAAGCCAGGCTGGGCTTACTTTTAGCAGGAATCAGAATGCCTTCCGCACGCACTTTGCTTTAATAAGAACCTAATACACTCTCTCCCTCCGTGCTGCATAGTTGTGTGCCAACTTGGCACAAACTAAAGTCATCTGAGAGGGGGGAACCTCAGTTGAGAAAATGCCTCCATAAATTGGGCTATAGCCAAACCTGTAGGGCATTTTTTAAATTAGTGATTGATGGGGGAGAGTCCAACCCATTGTGGGTGGTGCCATCCTTGGGCTGGTGGTCTTGGGTTCTATAGGAAAGCAGGCTGATTAGGCCATGAGGAACAAGCCAGTAAGCAGCAGTCCTCCATGGCCTCTGCGTCAGCTCCTGCCTCCAGGCTCCTGCCTCCAGGTTCCTGACCTGTGTAAATTCCTGTCTTCACTGCTTTTGGTGAACTGTTACACAGAACTGTGAATGAAGTGAACCCTTTCCTCCCCAAGTTGTTTTTGGCCATGGTGTTTCATCACAGCAATAGTAACCCAAACTAAGACACTCTCCACATCTCTTTTCTCTTTTTCTTTCTTTTTAAAAAGTATTTATGGTTCCTGCCAGAGAAGCTGGTAGGCTGGGTGCAGATCTTCATCTCCCTCCACTCCTTCAGCTCCAATCCCTAGGACTCATCATCAGCTTTGCAGTAGAACACCTGCTGAAGCCTCCCCTCCCTCCCCTCCCTCCCCTCCCTCCCCGCCCCCCATCTCCTGTGGATCCCACAGGTCTTCCCCTCCTAATCTCCCTCCAGGGCAAGGAAGGTCAGAGGTTCCTCCATCTTGTAATCTTTTAGATTTAACTATAATTTTACCTCTAATGGAGAATCTCATGGAAAATTACCCATCTCTGTTCTAAGAACCCAAGGTCAGGATGTCCTAGCTAGATTATCTTAGCTTCTGTTAAATTACCTCCGTGTGCAAACCTCCCCTTCCAGTTAACCACTTATTTTAGCTTCTGTCAAATTGTTTGCTTATGCAAAGCCACACTCCCACCCCCAAGCTGCTGACTGAAATACCAGGATTTGGTTTTTGCCTTAAAAACAAAAACAAAACCAAAAAACCCCATGTTCTGGACACTTGGGGCTATGCCTAGGTCCCCACATACCTGGGTGTAGTCCCAGCCTGCTGTAACAAAGACTTTCATTTGTCGATAAACTGTGTCTGAGTGGTCATCTCTGATAGGCTTTCCATAACATTCCCCCACTTACTGCTTTATGCAGTTCTCTACTTCAGCAGGCACCCCCTGGGAACTCACTGGCCACTTCAACCAGAAAACCTAGGCTAACTACAGATCCTTACCTTTAACTCTGCTCCTCCAAATCCTAACTCTCAGTTAATCCCCAGCTTTAGTATTATACCTGCTAAAGCCTCACTTAGTCCCCCCTTTCCCTCCCCCTCCCCATTGCTTTGTCTCAGCTCCCAGCCCCAGCAGGTACTCCCTGGGAAGCCACAGGCTACTCCAACCAGGGAAGCAAGTCATAGTGTTTCAGATCCACAGCCAAAGTTATTTTGAGCTACCTTTAGTACCCTAATAGTCATTTAGGACCCACCTTCTATCACTGACCGAACATTTACTCAGCTATGTGGTAAAACCTCTGGAATATATTAACTTTGTGCTCCCAATCCCAAATCTAAGAATGTCATTATATAGCATTTGATACCTATAGGAGAGACCTCCCCCTTTTGTTACAGTCTACCCAGCCGATAGCCCTGCCACTGTACTTGAAAAAATATTTAATTTGTTGTTGTATTGTGCAATGCATCCTAAATCCATGTTCCTAGACCACATTTGCTCATATGAGAATAACCTACCCTGCATTCCCTTTGAGGCAAGAGCTGTGTTTAGCACCAACACAAATATACCTCAGTTGACCCCCCCTTCTCCCCTCCTCTCCGACATCATGACGATGATCCAAGACCTGCATACTCAGGAGCTTGTAGGGTGGGGTTTGAGGGAAGGCCTTATAAGGTCAGACAAGGAGAGAAGCCTGGTAACTGCCAAAGCAATATGTTCTTACTAGGGTCGATGGTGGAGGAGCTGACTTATGGTGCCAGGTTGGGAGGGAGAATAGCCAGCTCCTGTGGTCTTCAAGTTCAAGAAGGGTCGAATGAGGGTTGAAGAGGAAGTTTCTGGTTGTGTCATCTGATGCAGACTCACACGGTATTTTGCTGAAGCAACACCTGTGGGAGGACACATGATCTTTGGAGAGAGTGTAAGCAGGACTCAGTGGACAGTGATGGGGTGCATGCATAACTAGCTGCGCAAGACTTCATTGAGAGAGGCAAGGCAGAGAACTCCTAGCCTTCCGGCTGGTCCTGGTAGCTCCTGCTGACTTGGTGGAGGCCTGGTGGTTTCTGCTGGATAGTGCCACTGTTGCTGATTTGTATTTGGCGATTTATTTATTTATTTATTTATTTATTTATTTATTTATTTATATTTTTTGAGACAGGGTTTCTCTGTATAGCCCTGACTGTCCTGGAACTCACTTTGTAGACCAGGNTGGCCTCAAACTCAGAAATCTGCCTGTCTCTGCCTCCCGAGTGCTGGGAGTAAAGGTGTGCACCACCACCCCGGCTTTTGGTGACACTTTTTGAACTGGACTGCTGGTATCCTGACAGTGGAACTGGAGTTGCCCCAAAGAACTACTTCTACACAGGTCCACGTCCCCTTGTCCTATTTACCATCTTTTTTCCCCCTACTTTTGGACAGTAGGATAGAAGGGGGGGGCAGTCCAAGCATTTGAGAATGCTTATTAAAGTAGGTTTTGAAAAATAAAAAATCTAAGCCTACAGTAGCTAAATATGCAGGTTTTGTGTGCTGTCAGTTTCTCCGGCATGATGCTAGGCAAGCTAAGCCCAGTATGGTATGTGGAGGTGAGAACATGCAGTTTCAATACAAACCAAGATGGGCAGATCTACCGATGACATTGTAGTGCCTCTGTGTGTTTCCTCTCCCCGCCTATGCAAAACAAAAACTGAGGGGGGACCCCTGGGAACCACTGAGAAAATGTGGCAAGTATCTCTGGAGGTCTGGGAGTGATCTGGCATCATGCTAAAGCTGTCTGAAAGCACAAGGCTGATCTTGGTCTGAGAGCTGTGACCATGGAAATTGGGATGGCTGGTGTGAGGCAGCAGGGAAGGTGGAGAGAGAGAGCAGTGGTCTGGAAGGTCACAGAGAAGTGATGGGGACTAGGGACTGCATGGGATGTGCATGATTCCTCAGAATCTTCCTACCAAGGGTCCAGCTCTGAACAACCTCAGAGTTCTAGCTAGTATCCTTTTCTACTTCCAGAATTCTCCATTGGGGTGACAGCAAAGAAACATGATACTTAGGTAATGGCTAAGACCTTCCAGAAACTTCTACCTATCTTTTTTGTGGAAGTTCAGGGGATGGGCTGCTTGAGATATCCTGAGCCAAGTCTGTAGGGACATGGTCTGCTAGTCTTTTCCTCTCCTGTCCCCCTGTCTCCCTGTCCCCCTGTCCCCATGTCATCCCATGTTAGCCACCCCAACGCCAGATGCCTGCAAGCAACAGTTCTGAAGCTTGGCATCCTGGCCAGAGAGATGGAGTGAGAGAGTAATTGCCCAACTCAACCGGTGCCAGGCCCTGGTGCTGTGGTCCAGCCTGGCTGAGAAAAGTATGGGCGTTGTGGAAGAAAAGTCATAAATTACTACACTCCAAGTACAGTGTATGAAATCCTAGTACCGACCAGACAGCAGGCCGCTGCTGGAGGTGTCACTCTGGACAAGTTCACCAAGTCCATGGAGACAGGCATGAACCGGGTCAGCATCTGAATCCAAGGCTGGTGCACTTGTATTCTAAGACGTCTTATTGTGAAAGAGCTTGGGGCTTTCGTCAGACAGAGCTGGCTCATTCCCAGCTCTGCAGAGCTTTAAGTAATGAATCTTGCCTAGCCTAACAGCTAATGAAAAGTCTGTAACAAAACTCACCACTTTATATGCTGAGTTAAAAATTATTGATAATAAAAATAAAATTATTATTATTAATAAAAGATCTGAGATGCCATGGGACTTCATGGTGCCATGGAGGAATGGGCATGCTGCAGATTTCTCTCTCCTATCGCTTTCCTATTAGCTCTTCCCTAGGTCCTAATCTCTAAGAATGTCCTGAAGCAAACACTGCATGTTAGGAAGCGTCTGGGAAGGAAGGTTTCTACCCCACCATGCCAGTGGGAAGGAGGATGGACTTCTCTCCTCTGGCTCTCGGTGGGGAATACCAAGCTCTACAGAATCACTGGGCTTGACTTGATGTGGGTATGATGAAGAATGACCATTCAGAGGCCCAAAGGGGATAGACAAAAGGTCCCCTCTGAAGGCTCTGGCTCTCACCCTGACATCTCGAATCTTCTCCAAGGCCAATGACCTCCTTTTCCTGATCACCCGGCCCCAGACTCAACCTCCATCTACTACTTCAGAGAAACCTTTTAAGTCACTGGCCTGTTCACACGATTCTTCTCTTGAAAGCCTCCAGGGTTACCTACAGTTTCTAGCTCTGGTTTTTAAAGAGCTCCTAAGGGCTTATTGGAGGTCTTTGGCACTCACTTGGTGAGCTGGAACCAGCACTAACAATTTTCAAACAGTGATTGCCAGCCTGAATCATATAGAAGTATTGCTATGGGAAATATTCTTGTTAGAGTTCTAAATCTTATCTTACGGAACTTGAGACATCGTAATTGACATATTGCTTGGGATAGCCTAAACATTCATAATTTTAGCTATTGTTGCATTGAGGTATAACATACACTCAGTAAAGTACCCAAGTTCTAAGTGTAGGTCTTGATGAATGTTTGATATACACACATACTCTCATTTAATTCCCACCTACCTCAAGATATCTATTACTTCAGTGGTGAAGAGCACTGGATGCTCTTCCAGAGGACCTGGGTTTAATTTCCAGCTCCTATATGGTGTCTTACAACTGTCTGTAGCTCCAGTCCCAAGTGACCTGACACCCTCTTCTGGCCTTTGCTGGTACTGAAGGCACATGGTGTACACACAGACATTCAGGCAAACTCTCCTAACCAAAAAATAAACATAAAATGTCAAAACATTTCACAAACACATACACCATTTCAGACTTGCCAAAGGCTGCCCTTGTCTACTTCCTACTCATACTTTGCCTCTGAGAGAGTCATTAGTTTGACTGTTATGCACTCAGTTATTTTTGACTATTCTCTGATTTGATAGAAATAGAACCAAGAGTCTGTACTGGTTCGGGGTTTGCTTTCTTTAACTCAACAGTGTGTTCACAGGACATGTTGATGGTGCGACATGTAGTTGCTTGTTCTCTCTCTTCATTGTTACACTCCATTGTGGTAAACACACTGCAGTTTAATTATCCAATTCTGTGATGGACATGTGGACTAAGCTCAGGTTTGAGCTTTTAGAACCAAAATCCTATAAATGCTCTCGTGCCTGCTGGCTTGCTGACATGGCTACTTCCCTCCCTCCCTTCTTCCTCTGTCTCTTCTCTCACTTTGCTTTGCTTTGTTTGAAATAGTCTTACTATGTAGCGTAACAACCCCTACATAGCTGGGGTTTGAATGGAGTAAAAATTTAGACAACATTGAATTACTCTTAAAGAAGTATATAAGGCATGACAGGCAGCGACTTACGGGACAGTTACCACGCTATAAAGCCACCAGCACCACGTGACTCTGGAGCATACGCATTGTCCTGAGAAGAAGTGTCGCACCTGCTCAGCAGGTGCTCTTTGTCCCTGGGGATGATGAATCTATTTTCTGTTTCAGTGTCCATGTTCCTGTTGTGGACGTTTCATAGCAATGGAATCATGTGACTTTTTGTGTTGCGCTTCTCTCACTTAACATAATGTTTTCAAGTTTTGCCGGCTTTTCATTCACTTTCATACACTCTTTTGTCTTTTTAAACAAAAATACTTCTCCAAATTAACTTATTCTTTTTTGGGAGTTGGAGTAGAGTTTCAAGTCAGGGTTTCTCTGTTCAGCCCTGGCTGTCCTGGAACTTGTTCTGTAGCCCAGGCTGGTCTTGAACTCACTTTGCCCTCTGAGTGCTGGGATTATATAGCCATCACCACCACCCAGCTAACTTCTCTTTCTTTTAACAAAGAAAAGAGGTCTGTTTAGCTTACGGTTTTAGAGGCCCAAAACTCAAGATCAGGCAACCCCATTGATTTGATCTCTGGTGAATGGGTGCCTTGCATCTGGAAATGAATAATTCCATCTCTGAGCCAAATTAACTCCTTCACGGAGATTTCTTTTCTAGAGATCAAGGAACCTTGATGATGTGAAGGGGGAGATGGCAATCTTCCAGTGTCAGTCTGGGACACGGTGGCACATATCCTTTTCTTTTCTTTTCTTTTCTTTTCTTTTCTTTTCTTTTCTTTTCTTTTCTTTTCTTCTTTTCTTTTCTTTTCTTTTCTCTTCTCTTCTCTTCTCTTCTCTTCTCTTCTCTTCTCTCTTTTCTCTTCTCTTCTCTTCTCTTCTCTTCTCCT
>NC_034603.1:4483120-4508074 GCF_900095145.1 Mus pahari | reverse complement strand
ACCAGGCTGACCTGGAACTCACAGAGATCTGCCTGCCTCTGCCTCCCCAGTGCTGGGGTTATAGGTGCAGGGGCACACCTCTGGGTCACAGTGTCCATTCACACCTTCCCTCTACTGAAAAGGCTGGGATGGTCTGCTGGGTAGGAACTCGTTCATTTTTCTACCTGAAAGTCTCTTTAAGTCAGCTGTGGACAGGAGACTGCTCCAAATTCCTTTTCAGAGATGGCAAGAGTGGAGAACAGGTAGGTTCGTTTTGTTGGTGGGATGTAGAAGAGGAACAAACCCATGGCTCTTTTTCTGTGCCACAACCAGGCCTGAAAGCAGAGGTGATGGCCCTGCTACAGCATGGGCTTTCACCTCAAGGTGTTCCCAGTACCTGTGGGGCAGGAGGGGGACTCAGTGAGAGTCTAAGAAAAGCAAGCTGGTTGTTGAAGAGCTTTGGCACCACCTCATTCTTATGGTACCAGTATGGCACAGGGCTCGCCAAGTATTCCTCTGTGTCTAAGGAGAACAGAAGAGTGGGCTGGAGAAAGGGAGAGGACTTTCCAAAAGACAAGAAGGAGGTAGACAAGATGGCCCACTGGAGTAGTGGAATAATCCAGCATCATGGAAGGTGACAGTAAGGGACAGGCATCCTGGGAGGACTAGACTTGAGCTGTGACCCTGGAAAAGGCATTCACAGAGGGTGAGGATGCAGGACCAGGTCTTTGTTCTGCAGCAGGTTGATGCTCTCTACAAGAATTCCTCGTAAATTCTAAAAAGGCAGAGTGCACTGCTGTACCGCCGAACAATAGGCTGAGAATCCAAAATGGAGATAGGGTCTTGTTTTGCATCCCAGGGTAGCACAGGGTAGCTTCAAACTTGTGGCAATCCTCCTGCCTCAGCTTGAGTCCTGAAGAATACTACATTTGAGAGATGTTTATTTACGGTTCTGCTTCATTGCATATTGGTTACTTCTTTTTCTTGAAGTATGCAGGACTTCCCTCTTTAAAGCCTTGATCTGGATAGGTGTGATGGCATATACCTCTAGCTCCAGCACTTGAGAGGCAGAGGCAGAAGCAGAGACAGGGAGATCTCTGTGAGTTCAAGGCCAGCCAGGGCTACGTAGGTCAGATCCTGTCTCAAAATAAATGCCTTCCATGGACTAGAGAAGAAAAGCCCAAGATTGAGTCAATGTATTGAAAAGGCAAAACCATCTTTTCCTTAGGGGTTGGGGATTAAGTCCTGAGCTGAAGTGCTAAGGGATGTTCTGCCTAAGCTTTGGGGGGCAAGGGACTCATCAATGTAGAGTAGAATTGTTCTGTCCTGAGCTCTCAGCTAGCTCCAGCTGACAAAGGACTTCTTTCCTTGTGGCTCCTCTCACCTTTTTAAAAATAATTAAGATAGGGTTCATTGCCTTGAACCCATAGGAATAAGGGTCCCAATTGGTGAGATAACTAGTGGGAGGAACAGGGATGAGAAATGAAGAAGACCAAAGCAATAGCTGGGCCTGGGGGTGGGGGTTGTGCATAAACTGGTGACTTATGCCAAGTAAGTTTATTAAAAGTTTGTAGTGCATACCTTTAATCCCAGCACTCAGGAGGTGGAGGCATGGAGGCAGGTGGATTGCTATGAATGAGTTCAAGGCCAGCCTGGTCTAAAGAGTTAGTTCTACACAGAGAATCTCTGGCTCAAAAAACAAAAACAAAAACAAAAACAAAAACAAAAACAAAACAAAAGCACAGCATCAGCATCAGCATATTATATACTATTTGCTTGTGTGTGTGTGTGTGTGTATGTTTGTGCCTGTGTGTATGTGTGGTGTGGTGTGACCAAGGTCAGCAGAAATCAGACAATACTGGCAAAAAGAACACAGAATACCTCAGCCCTAGGACGGATAACCACAGCCACAGGGAAGGAAGTCCCGTGTCAGCCGGAGCGAGCTGAGCTCAGGACAGAACAATTCTACTCTGCTCTTCCTTAAGAGGAAGCCAGGTTTCTAGGAACTGAAATCTTAATTCTAGACCCAGGCTCCATTGAATCTTGCCAGCTCCGCCCCTAGGCTAGAACAAGAACTACCACTCTTTATTTTTTCATCAGGACCTTGGAGAAAGCTATGGATCAATTGGTCTGCTCCCAGCCGTTCATAACATAATATTAACCCCCCCCCCTTTAGTGCTAGCTAGGGATCAACCCCGAGATTTGGCATACACTGGGAAGAACACTTGTTCTACCATTGAGATACCCTACCCCACTCATCTGAAGTTAAGCTCTCACAATCTTGTGTGGTCACAAACTGTCTTATTGCAAAATATTTTCAGTGCTTAGCCTCTGTAAACTTGTCCTTTTAGTATATTGCATATAAATAAAATCATGTAATGCATGGCCCTTTTGTCTGGCCTCTTCTGATCTGTTTTGTAACCCTTTGGTCTTATCTCCTGTTCTTGCAGTTTGGCAGTCACGCAAGTGCCCCGGGCATTTCCAAACTCTGTTTTGCAGGGCAGATGAGGAAAGGAGAGGCAGAAAGTTTCCAGGGAATGAATTCAACTTAGAGAAGGAGACCCAGAAGTTACTACTCACTTCACTTCCACCCCCACAGCTACATTTATCAATGTAAGGGTCTGAAAACCGCTGAAGGAGGACCCCAGACTCAGCATGCAAAGACAGCATTTATTCTGCAGAAGCATCTAGCATGCAAGGGTTACCATTTTTCAGAATGGCAACACAGAGACATCTGAATCCCTTATATAACAGGACTGCTTAATTACTTCTGAGATAACAGTAGACTTCTAAAACCTAGGGTGTATTCCAAGGGGTTACAGAAACCACCAACCGAAGGTCATAAAGGAGATATACACCACAGGACCCCAGGTGCAAAAACAGGAGATAAGATATTGACTGGGTTTATCTAAACAAAACTTCAAGGGTGGCTTAGTTATAGTCTTAGATTTTTCCATGACCCTGCAAGCCAGTAACAAATGGCGAAAGGTAAGCCAGACGATTGCTGTTAGTGCGTATACATGTAGGCATTCTCTGTTAAAACCTCTTATTCAACTTATGACTGAAATTATATGCAGACGCACAGTGATCTTTTTACCACGTGAACACAGTCATACAGGTACTGAGAACAAAGGGCAGAGACAAGTCCTCCTCCCCTTTCTCCTGGACACTTCAACTTAGAGCCATGCAATTCTAGCAGGCTGCTTTCTCTAGCCTCTTGCTGTGTCACTTTGAGGTGTTAATCCCAGACTGCAGCTTCCAGCCTTAAAGCAACAGTAGAATACCTTAGCAGTGGCTTGTGGCCTAATTTCTGGGTGGAGATAAAATAGGATATGAAAAATGAACTCTTTAATCAAGAGGTCTGTTATCTGTGGCCTTGAGATTTCTGATACCAGGGCTGGTTCTTCTGCACCAGGCTGTGTGCACTTTGTCCTCAAGATGTAGATGGATGATGAAAGTGGCTGGAGCCAAGCCAGCCTTACTCCTCGTGCCTGAGTGACACAGGCTGGGGTCTGTCTCGGTGTGAGACTCAGGCCACTGGCCTTGGGTTCCGTGGACTTGTACCTCCGTCTGCAGTTCAGAAGGAGGTCCTGCATCTCCTCTTGCATCCAGGGAAAACCCAGCCCTATTTCTCATGGTTCTCATATGTGAAGGCAGGACAACATGGTGGCTTAGAAGGGTGAGCTCTTTTAAAGTCAGACCCAGGTCGGACTCCCAGTTCTGTGGCTTTCTACCCATTGAAAAATGGCTGGGGCCATATTTACTAAGATTCCAGATCTTCGAAACACAGAGGAACAACTCTCACCTTTCCGTGTGTTTGAGGACACAGATGAACATGAAGAATGATGGGCTTGGGACAGCCACTGGACCAGGGAGCTGTTTCCATTATTCCCCAGTAGTTGTACTGACTAGGGAATATGTGATGTTAACCTTTTATTGATTAGACTTACTATTGCTGTAATGAAACACCATGACCAAAGAGTAGTTGGGGAGAAAAGGGTTCGTCAGGCTTACACTTCCACATTATAGTTCAACACTGAAGGAAGTCAGGACAGGAACCTAAACATGGCAGGAACCTGGAGGCAGGAGCGGATGCAGAGGTCATGGAGGGTGCTGCTTACTAGATTGCTTCCCATAGCTTGCTCGGCCTGCTTTTTTTTTTTTTTTAGGTTTTTTTCGAGACAGGGTTTCTCTGTGTAGCCCTGGCTGTCCTGGAACTCACTCTGTAGACCAGGCTGGCCTTGAACTCAGAAATCCGCCTGCCTCTGCCTCCCTAGTGCTGGGATTAAAGGCGTGCGCCACCACGCCCAGCTTTCAGCCTGCTTTCTTATAGAACTCAGTACTGCACTGCCTGTCCAGGAGTGTCCCCACCCACAACGGACATGGCTCTCTCCCCTCGATCACTAAGAAAATGCCCTAATGGTTTGTTTACTAGCCTGAGCTTAGGGAGGCATTTTCTCAATTAAGGTTCCCTCCTCTAGGATGACTCTAGCTTGTGTTAACATAAATCTAGCCAGCACAACTTTGCTCCAGGATAAGGGGGATGGTTTCTGTCTCTTGGTTGATTAGTGTGGTCCTCTTTCCATAATCTGATGGGCCCCAGCACCTTGCTCAAGATACTCTGTGCAGGAAATCATCCAATCACAGACATTCACCAGGGGTTTGCTACATGCAAATCAGGATGCTACAATGGGTAGGACATTGGAGGGCCCCTAATCAGGCCGCCTCTCTGCTACTTCTAGCTCTGTGATTCAGGTCTCTCACTCACTGGTTAGATAGTGTGGTGGTGTGAATGATAAATGTCCCCTATCGTCTCTGGCATTTGAATTCTCCAGTTGGTGCTGTATGGATGGGAAGGCTTAGGAGGTGTGGCCTTGCTGGAGGAAGTATGTCACTGGGGGCAGGCCTTAGAGTCTAAAGGCTTTCACCCCTTTGAGTGTGTCCTCTCTTTTTCCTGCTTTCAGGTTTTTGTTGTTGTTGTTTTTTTTGTTTTTGTTTTTGTTTTTTGTTTTTATTTTTTGTTTTTTGAGACAGGGTTTCTCTGTGTAGCTCTGACTGTCCTGGAACTCACTCTGTAGACCAGGCTGGCCACGAACTCAGAAATCCACCTGCCTCTGTCTCCTGAGTGCTGGGATTAAAGGTGTGCGCCACCACGCCTGGCCCCAGCTCTCAGTTTTAAGATGTGCATCCTCATCTCTTAGCTTTCAGCTCCTGCTGCCATATCTACGGCCTGCTGTCCCATCTGTTATGGATCCTAACCCTCTGGAACCATCAGCCCTAGATAAACTATCCTCTAAGCTGCCTTGGTTGTGGTGTTCTATTACAGCAAGAGAAACCCTGCTAGAACAGATGGAGCATGCATGATGAAAGGATGTGAATAGAGATGTGAAGTATATGTGCGTGAATGGTATGCACATGGGTATACAATGGAGAGCATGCGCACTGGTTGGCTGTAGCGCTTCCCCTCTTCATTCTGCGAATGCATCTACTTGCCTGTAGCCAGGCAACCTTTCACCTACTGCTCTTCTGTCCTGCCAGCCCTCATCAAAAGGGTCGGGAACATGAAACCACTTCCAAAGCCAGGTCACTACAGTGAGGCCGCCCCAAGACACACATAACGCTGTTCAGCTATCTTTGGAGCCCTATTGCTTAGAGTGGTACCTGGCATGTAATTTATGCTCATTAAATGCTTGGTGAAAGAACAAATAAAGGATCTGGGTGGTGGTGGTGTATCCCTTTATTTTGGGTACCACCCCACCCTGGGACAGAAGGACTAGGCACACTATCCTCTCTCACTGAGGTCCAACCAGGCAGTCCAGTTAGGGGAAGGGGATCCAATGGCAGGCAAGAGAGTCAGAGAGAGCCCCCTCACCATGTGTTAGGGGACCCACACGAAGACCAAGCTGCACATTTGCTACAAGTGTGTAGGGGATCTAGGTCCAGTTCCTGCATGCTCCCTGGTTGGTGGCCCAAGCTCTGTGAGCCCCCATGGTCCCAGGTTAGTCGACTCTGTGCATCTTCTTGCAGTGTCCTTGACCCCTCTGACTTGCTCACTTCTATCCCCCACTCTTTCACAAGTCCCCCTGAGCTCAGCCCGTGGGTCTCTGCGTCTGCCTCTATCCACTGCTGGATGAAGCCTTCAGCAGAAAGTTACACTAGGGCTCCTGTCTGCAAGCACAGCAGAGAATCATTAATAGCGTCAGGGCTGTCTCTCTCACAGGGGGTGTGTTTGTATGCTCGGCTCAGGGAGTGGCACGATTAGAAGCTGTGGCCCCGCTGGAGTAGGTGTGTCCTGTGGGTGTGCGCTTTAAGACCCTCATCCTCGCTGCCTGGAAGTAAGTCCTTTGCTAGCAGCCTTCAGATGACGATACAGAACTCTCAGTTCTGCCTGCACATGCCTGCCTAGATGCTGCCATACTCCCACCTTTGTGATACTGTACTGAACCACTGAATCTGTAAGCCAACCCCAATGAAATATTGTCTTTATAAGACTCGCCTTGGTCATGGCATCTGTTCACCCTAAGACAGAGTGGATCTCGAGTTAGGGCAGTTATTGGTTGGCCATCCCTTCAATCTCTGCTCCATCTTTATCCCTGCACATTTTGTAGGCAAGACAAAGTTTGGGTTGAAGGTTTTGTGGGTGGGTTGATGACCCTCTCCCTTCTCTGAAAGTCCTACCTGACTACAGGAGGTCACCACTTCAGTTTCTGTATGCCCCTCTGGTGGGAATCTCAGCTAGGGTCACGTCCTTAGATTCCCTGTATCTTCTTCCATCCCAGGCCCCCAGCGAGCCATCAGAGACCCCACCCCAATCTCCATTCTTACTCCTAGCCCTCTCTTGCCCCTTCCCCACACCTGATCATCCCATTACCATCCTAACCTCCTCTCCCACCCAGTTCCCTCTCTCCACCCATCTCTGATGTCTATTTAGTTTTCCCTTCTGAATGAGATTTGTGGGGCCTCCTTATTACCCAGTTTCTTTGGGTCTGTGGGTTGTAGCATGGCTCTCCTGCACTTTGTGGCTAATGTCCACTTATAAAGTGAGTACACACCATATGTGCCTTTCTGGCTCTGGATTACCCCCCTCAGGATGATATTCTCAAGTTCCATCCATTTGCCTGCAAAATTCATGATGTCTTTGTTTTTTAATAACCAAGTAGTATTCCATTGTGTAGATGTACCACATTTTCTTTTTCCATTCTTCAGTTGAGGGACATCTAGGTTGTTTCCAGTTTCTGGCCATTATGAATAAAGCTGTTATGAACATAGTTGAACAAGTATCCCTGTGGTATAGAAGAGCATCTTTTGGGTATAAACCCAGGAGTAAAATAGCTGGGTCATGAACTATTTCCAGTTTTCTAAGAAATTGATACAAAGTGGTTCTGCAAGTCTGCACTCCTACCAGCAATGGAGGAGTGTTCCCCTTGCTCCACATCCTCCCCAGCATCTGCTATCACTTGAGTTTTTGATCTTAGCCATTCTGACAGGTATAAGGTGGAATCTCAGGGTCATTTTGATTTGCATTGTCTTGATGATTAAGGATGTTGAACATTTCTTTAAGTGCTTCTTGGCCATTTGATGTTCCTCTGTTGAGAATTCTGTTTAGCTCAATACCCCATCTTTAAATTGGGTTATTTGAATTGTTGGTATCTAATTTCTTGAGTTCTTGATAAATTTTGGAGATGGGATTGGTGAAGATCCTTTTCCAATTTGTAGGGTTCTGTTTTGTCCTATTGATGGTATCTTTTGCTGTACAGAAACTTTTCAGTTTCATGAGGAACCATTTATCAATTGTTGATCTTAAAGCCTGAGCTGTCAGTGTTCTGTTCAGAACGTTGTCTCCTGTACCTGTGAGTCCAAGGTTATTGCTCACTTTCTGTTCTAGATGATTTAGTGTATCTAGTTTTATGTTGAGGTCTTTGATGCACTTGAACTTGAGTTTTGTGCCGGGTGATAGATATGGATCTATTTGCATTCTTCTATAGGCAGACATCTAGTTAGACCAGCACCATTTGATGAAGATGATTTCTTTTTTCCATCTTCTGATATCTTCCGCAATTTCTTTATTCAGAGACTTGAAGTTCTTGTCATACAGGTCTTTCCCTTGTTTTGTTAGAGTTACACCAAGATATTTTATATTATTTATCTTAGTTAGGGTTTTACTTCTATGAACAGACACCATCACCAAGGCAACTCTTATAAGGACAACATTTAATTGGTGCTAGCTTACAGGTTCAAAGGTTCAGTTCATTATCATTAAGGGAGAAGCATGGCAGTGCCCAGGCAGGCATGGTGCAGGAGGACCTGAGAGTTCCACATCTTGTTCCAAAGGCAAACAGGAAAAGACTGGCTTCCAGGCAGCTAGGAGGAGGGTCTCAAAGCCCACACCCACAGTGACACACCTACTTCAATAAAGTGCATACATACAAGCTGTCTTGCTAAATACTATCTGAGAGAGCTGCTTCATGGACCGTTGTCTGAAGGAGCTGTAACATCAAAGAGCTGTAACACTGAGATCTCTGGAGGAGGCCGGCATCCCCCCCCCCCCCTTCCCAGCATTCGCTGCTGGACCTCAATCCTGCTGACCCACCTGTTCTAGACGTTGCTTTATCCTTTCCCATGCAGTGTGCCCTGGAGTCTGGACACATCAAGGGAAGACGTGGGCATCAGAACTCAGCTCCCATCCATTCTTTCTTGCTTGGTGTACAGCAGTGCCTGGATACCACAAGGGAAGAAGCGAAAAACAGAACCACATCTGGTCTATAGAGCAACTTCCAGGACAGCCAAGGGTATACAGAGAATCCCTGTCTCAAAAAACCAACCAACCAAGGAACTCCAGAACAGAACAGAACAGAACAGAACAGAACAGAACAGAACAGAACAGAACAGAACAGAACAGAACAACTAGTAGAAGAAGGAATGAGTTAGGCCCTGGAGAGCCCATCCTCCTCTTATGTGGATCCTCTACTTGATGTGAGAGGGTTCCTTCACTATAGTCCTTGGCATTCAAATCTGTGGCTATTCAGGCCACATCTCCTATAGATGCTGGAGCCCAAGCCATATAGGTAGGGCTTAGGGAATGTATATGGGACTCTGGATACATTTTCTTACTTAAAGGTCTAAGAAATTAGTTTCTTCTAACTAATTCCACACAGATTTACCCAGACTCCATGAAGGCAGTGCTCTGCCAAGGTAGTGCTCTATCCAAGTTGGGTGCAAAAATGAAGCACACACCACAGAGTAAGGCTGACTCATGCATTCATAAGAGCACAGTGAGCTCCCCTGAGATGCATCTATTTATTTAGTAACATTAGAAGATGGCAGAATGCTGAAGCAAGAAATACACATTACTTATTTCATAATGAGGAAGTGGCATTGTCACACTGTTATTTTCTTTTATAGAACATTTTTCTTATTAGAACCTATTGAGTTAGAGAATAAGCTTTGCCAAATGCCAGTTCTGTCTTAATTGGTCCCACTGGCTTCCATCTCGGATCACCTTTGTCCCAGAGTTTCCTATGGCACCGTTTAAATTCCCCATCGACAATGTGGGTGAGGGGCTCTAAAGCTGACCATGGTCTCAACCCATCTATGCATGCCCTGGGAGCTGGCTGTGGGAAGGCAAAGGATGCATGTCTGCTTATGTGTTCAGTCTCAGGCTTTGCTCTGCCTGGCTGCCCACTGTGGTACAGCAAGAGGAACTGCCTGCATGGACCCTTGGAGCACCCTTCCCCCTCTTTCGGTCTGACTTAGCTGCTTGACTTTGACTTGTGGAAGTTACAGTTTCATTTCTGACCCACAGCGACCCCAAAGGTCCTTCCAACTCTGCTGCCTGGGGAAACCTGTGAATCTTTGAAGCAGTGGGTGGCTGCTTGTCTGGGGATCGCTTTGCCTCTGGGATAGGCAAGGTTGGCTCAATCCCAGGCTGGTTATTCCTGGGTTCCTGAGGACCCACTGGGAGTTTCTCTTCTCTTTTCTGCTGATCCTGGGAGGTCTCCCCCAACCCCCCCCATCTCATTTTCTGAAGCATCTGACTCCTTGCAATGAGACAGAAAAGGCAAAGCTTTCTTCTAACAATGGCTGCTTGGCATGTCAGTAATGTCAGTGACGACAGTATGAACAACATCTTACATCGTACAGGGCTTTACTCTATACAGAGTTTTTAGGTATAACATTTCATAAACCATTTGGAGGTCCCCCTTTGGTGAGACCAGAAGGGGTCTTCTCTTTGTCTCCTGACCCTACTCAGCGGGTAATAGATCAGATGGACTCTTCTACATGTGTACACCCCACACAAACATTAAACCATATGTTTAAGATTGCAAATTGACCAATCCCTTACTGTGTATGGATTTTTCTGGTCCTAGAATCTGGAATACATTTCAAGGAAAAAAGTTTCTAAATTTCACTTTTAGAGAAACTTCATTTTGGGGATGATTTTCTTGATGGCCTTTGTGTTTGGCATTTTGAAAGGTTAGGCCTTTTAGAGATGAGAGGGCTCTGAAGCAACAGAACCCATCCTTGGCTGGCTGCACTTGAATTCAGAAATGAGCACAAAGGGTAAATGGAAGAGGGAGCCTCAGGGGCCCTGTGGCCACAGAGAGAAAGCTCGCAGTCCAGTAATCCCTCCCAGAGTCGGGGCAGGGGGCTCCGTGATATAAAAAAGATTGTGGATTGGTGGACTAGAGGGATTGGGGGGGGGGAGGAAACATTGGGTACATCCTAGGACACCTCTTCCAGGACTGAATTCCTGAGCTAGCTATCACAGAGACTTTGAGATTTGCCTTGAGAGAGTAGTGTGTGCCAGTCACAAAGTGAGCCCTTTGGAGCCCCAGGCCCTTTTGAGTGACAGACAGCTTTCTCATCCAGGCAAGCTTCTATCTCCCCCTTCCTAGTCCACAGTCAGACCTTCTTGCTATCCCAATTGCACCAAGTCTCTGTGGCCTAGCTATGTGGCTTTAAAAAAATGATTTTTGTGGGGACCCTGCCCTTTGCACATCCCCCATTTCTTGTGGCTCTACAGGGGTCATCCTGTGTTGCTGCCACTGACCACTGACCTCTGGCTGCTTATCAAACATCCCAAGACCTTCACCACTCTACTGGGTCATTTCCTCTGCTGATCAACTCCTTACCTGACAAACTCAGGACTGGAAATCCCTTCCTCTGGAAGACCCTCTTGATACTGTCATTAAGAAACACACATTTACTTATCGCAAGCCAATTAATGCTACATCAGTAATAGTTTTATGTAGATCTATGTTTAGAGAATTAAATGAATATAAGGATATAAATATATAAATACATGGGTTGCCACTGGAGTGATCTCTGAGTACATTGTAGTGGGCACGACATAAATCTAACTATGAACACTTTCAACAGACCTGTCATAAGGGATGAACCCCGGAACACACCACGCAGACACATGCTTGTTCAAAAGTAAACCTCTCTTCGACATCCTCCCCATCCTTCTTCCCTGTCCTCCGCTGCCTCCCTTCCCTTCCCTTCCTCTCTCTTCTCTTTCTCTTCTTTATTCTTGGAGTTTTTGCCTACCATGGGTCGCACAGAGCTGCTAAACTGCTCAGGGGGAGCCTCAGAGCAGAAAGGTTCCTTTGAGAAAGGAATATGGATGAGCAGAACCAGGGGGTTGGTTCCAGCAGCCAGATGCTGGGCTAAGGGATGGGGGGGGGGGGCTTTGGGGGGTGGGGATAGGCGTGGGAGGTCAGAAAAGGCCTGCAGGGACAGGAGTCCTGACACTGCACAGTAATGCTGGCTTTTACTTCCTAGATGCCTAAGTTTTTGTCTCTAGAAATTTTGGCAGCTGGAAAAACATCTTTTTCCTCTGCTTGTCTCCTGAGTCTACTCCATCTGGACGGGAATCTAGAGTTTACTCCAGGCCTGTCATGTCACTTACCAGGCGGTGGCTTAAGGCAACTGATAGGGCTTGATTGTCTTTCGTTAGGCAATGGGGTTCAGTGCACCAGAGGAGTAGGGGTTGGATAAAGTTAGGGTTCAGACATGTGCTGGATGGTGGTGTGCCACTGAGATAGTGGCCTGAGGGATCAGACGGCAGAGGTCTGCCTGATGAACGGCCCAGTCTTGTCCATGGGCAGTCCTGCTGCTTGCACTGTGGTACTGCACTTCAATGAAACTGGCCCGGGAAGAGGGCTTTGTAAGGGAGGGCCAGAGCCTGGGACCTGGGGAGACCCTTCCTCTCTCTCCACCTCATCTTGAGGACAAGCTTCCTCTGAGAGGCAGAAAAAAGTGGCTGTTTACAAATTTGGCAAGAACAGCCCAGACTTGCTTAGCAAAGCCAGATTCAGTTCCCTCAAGGAGACCAGGAGGGAGTGCACAGACTTCCACACTGCAGGGGGCCTTGGTCAGATGATCAGCATGGGGCAGCAGTTCCTCTGAAGGGCAACAAGACTTCCAGGGCCCAGCAGCTCCATTTGGAAGCGAGGAGACACACTGGCCTAGAAAGCCAGGACCACGAGAAGCCTGCTGCTTACAAGGAGGAGGGAAAAGGATGAGCCAAGGCCACAGAGAACCTAAAACCACTTTTGCTTTCTCTTCCTTTGCCCCCAGCCAGCTCAGGAAATCACTCTTGGCTTTGCTGATCCTGAGAGAGCTACAAACCCACAGTTCCCTCCTCTTGCCTCAGACAGGCCACCGTTTCTCTACCCTTATCCTTGTGTTTAAAACATTTTTATTAGTGTTTTTTCTTTGTCTTAAAATTTTATAAACAGCTGTTTATAAAAACACAACAAATACACAACACAAAACAAAACTTGGTAAAAATAACTCACTGTATAGTCCATATACTCAGACGGTGTGATATATTTATATAATAAAAGATGAAAATAGTCACTTTCCATAATAAAAATAAGTTCTATTTTTGTTTATTTTACAATATACTTAATATTCTCTCTTTTGCCTCTTGCTCTCCAGCTTTCTCTCCTTCATCCTGAATCTCAAGGAGGTTCCACGTGGCTGTTCCCCAGCCCAAGGAGCTGGGGTCCGAAAGGCGGAGGATGGGTGCGTGGGTAGCAGAGGGGGGCTCAGGAACACGCGCGACAGCCACATTCCAAGTGTCTCTCCACCTCTTCCACGAATGAGGAGCCGTCTGTGCACTGGAAGACATATTTCCGCCGCTTGCTCCGAATCGGCTGGCAGCACTGGCTCCCGCAGCCCCCGCGGCATTCCATGATGGGCACCTTGGACGCCGTGGCACAGGAGGCATAATCTTTCTGGCGGCGGATGGCTTCACGGACTATCTCCCCCATACACGGATTCTCTGAAGAGGGTAGAAAGGTACTATTAGGGCTCTGGTGGTAATAGGGTCTGGCAGGTCCATAGACGGTTCCCTGGTCGGCTCTCAGGAGATACCCGTGATCCGAACCTGCACCTACTTGTTCACTGGTGTGGGACCAAGGAACGGTGGGACCAGGAGGTGCAGGCCGGAGCAAGAGTAGGGTTGAGGAGATCACGTAGCTGTAGTCAGGTCAAACCTTTGTTTCCCCTTATAAGATAAGGTCTAGCAGCGCCTGGAATTCGTCCTCATGTAAATGAGGCGTCCCCCACCCCACCCCGCATCTTGGCCCTGACCAATGAAGTACACTCACTGCTCCACGCCCTCTTGCCCCACAAAGGTTTAAGTAGGCCTTGTTCCTCCCAATTAATCAGGCTGCCTCCCTGAGAGTTTGTTCTCTCTAACCCAGCTGGTCTGCCTGGCTCCACCTAAACTCCTTTTCTTTTTTCTTTTTTTTTTTGTTTTTTCGAGACAAGGTTTCTCTGTATAGCCCTGGCTGTCCTGGAACTCACTCTGTAGACCAGGCTGGCCTCGAACTCAGAAATCCACCTGCCTNGGAACTCACTCTGTAGACCAGGCTGGCCTCGAACTCAGAAATCCACCTGCCTCTGCCTCCCAAGTGCTGGGATTAAAGGCGTGCGCCACCACGCCCAGCTAAACTCCTTTTCTGAAGCAGTGTAGCCATGTAAACTCCAGGCAGTTCCTCAGTGGGGCTCAGAGCCTGAGAGGACGCCAGGCTGTCCAACAGCAAATACTGCAGGTGCCCAGCCCAGGCTTCTGTGGTGTGCCAAGAACCTATTGCCTACTGCTGCCCGAGGAGAGAAATCGCCTAGCTCCGAGTCGGTGCCAGTCAGGAGATGGGGCAGCATGAAGGTGCTCTCTTCTCTCTGACTGTTGCCATCTGGAGGTCTGTAGTCCATAGCCACCCCCACCCCTGGCTGTCTGTAAGAGCTCGCCATTAGACAGTATGGTAAACATGTACTTGGCATTTCTTGTCTGATTGCTTTGCTTGCGCTGGGTACTTGGGGTAGCTTGTTAGCCTGCAGGGACGTCCCCCTAGAGCCTTAATGCTGAGTCCTCTTCCACCACCATATTACTTAGGCTTTACAGTAACAGTGCAGTTGTTTTAGGGGAGGACTTGTGACCAAGAGAGAATTGACCTTCTCAGGGGCACACAGATTTCTGTTTTCAGGACGTGTTGGTTCTGACTTTTGGGAGGCCTAATTTGGGGCTACAGAGCTATTCAGACTTCACAAGAGCGCTTACTGCTTGTCATGGTTTCAATATGCCCTGCCCAGGGAGTGGCACTATTAGGAGGTGTGGCCTTGTTGGAGTAGGTGTGTCACTGTGGGCATGAGCTATAAGACCCTCATCCTAGCTGCCTGGAAGTCAGTCTTCCGCTAGCAGCCTTCATCAAGATGCATCTCTCTCAGCTCCTCCTGCACCATGCCTGCCTGGATGCTGCCATGCTCCTGCCTTGATGATAATGGACTGAACCTCTGAACCTGTAAGCCAGCCTCAATTAAATGTTGTCCTTATAAGAGTTGTCTTGGTCATGGTGTCTGTTCACAGCAGTAAAACCCTAACTAAGACACTGCTCTTCTAGAAGACCCTAGAACACAAGTTCCGTTCCCAGCACCCAGGCAGCACACAGCCACCTCCAACTCCAGTTCTAGGCGATCTGGTGCCCTCTTCTGGCCACCATGGGCACTGCACTCTCACACATTTCTGCTCCCAACACTTGGCAGATCCCCAGGTACCACATATTCTATGTAGCACATTTTCTACCGAGAAACCCAGAGGGTAGCATGGTAGCCAGCCAGTGTCCACCACAATGACCCCATTACCCCCATCTCCTGCTCCATCTTCTATGAAGTAGCCTCCCTTGGTGAATGCACGGTACGTTGACTTGGAAATGGCAGTACAAGTTACTTCTCTGCCTAGGCCATTCTTTGTCATCTGACGGTTCCCTCTGGGGGAAGATCAGGAACTCTTTGACCCCCCTCCCGCTTCTCTCCTAGGTCCTCTGTCCCACAAGAACAGCAGACTCACCTTGCTCACAGTGATGGCCACTGAAGCCAGGCTGGCACAGGCAATAGGGCTCCCCTCGATCTGAGATATGACACTGCCCATGGTGGCACTTGAAGGCTGAGCAGGCACTGGCAGAGTCATTCTTCTGGTCACACAAAGCTCCTCCATAGCCCTCGGCACACTTGCACACGTAGGAGTCCCCAGTCGCCACGCATGTCCCATGACTGCAGCTGTGGGCGGGGGGGGGGGAGACCAGAGTCAGTGCTGCTAGAACCTTCTCTGTCCTTCCAGCCAGGGGACCCAGAGCTGTGGGGCCTTGCATCGGGTACAGCCCTCCTTCAGCCCAGCATCTAAGTGTCTCATTTCATGTAAACCCCGTGTTGGTGGCCGCGTAGCTGGATGCCACTGTGCCCTAGCGAATGTCCACTGCCAGCTCTGACCACGACGGATGCCACTCTGCTGCTCCCTACAGTGACACGAGAGTCCTCAGTGCCAGCTCACAGCCCAACAGACTTTAAGCTTCTGTCAACGTTAAAAATAACTGGTTTTTTTGTGTTTTTTTTTTTTTTTTTTTTTTTTTTTTGAAAGGGTTTCACTGTATAGCTTTGGCTGGTTTGAAATTCACTTTGTAGAGCAAGCTGGCTTTGAACTCACAAAGATCTGCCTGTTTCTGCCTCCCAAGTGCTGGCCTCTGGCAAAAATAATTTTTAAATATTGCATTTTATTAGTGTGTGTGTGTGTGTGTGTGTGTGTGTACACGAGTGTTCAAGTGGGTGTGTGGGCACACGCTTGTTACAGTAGGCTCTCTCCTCCTACTATTTGGGCCCTGAGGGATTGAACTTAGCAGCAAGCTCCTCTACCCACTGAGCCATCTTGCTGGTCTTTGTAAACATTTTAACCTTCCCTCAATTTAAATAGCAAACACTATTGCTACTGTTACTGCTGCTACAACAGGTTGAACAACCCTCATCCAGAATGCCCCCAAATCCAAACATTTTAAACAGCAGCATGGGTTCCCGTGAAAAATCCTCCCCTGACTTCATTGATGAGCTGCTGATAAAACACAGACACACTGAACAGATCATATGGAATTATCATCAGGCCGTGTGCGTGTGTGTGTGTGTGTGTGTGTGTGTGTGTGTGCACGTGTGTGCGTGCATGCGTGCATGCATGCGTGCGTGCTGTCTATGAAATAGGAATGACCTTTGTGTATAAGCTTCATTCTCATCCTCTCAGTGTCTCAGAGGAACAGGTATAAACTCTAAACTGTGGAAAGAAACCATAGATGTGAAGCATCTCTAGGGTCAGGCATTTCAGACAAGAGACATGCAACCTGTTCTCAGCGGGTGGCACATGCGGTGTGCTGGGCGCTATATTAAGCACATTAGACCTTGTACCACTCCACTCCAAGACAGCCCGTCCTTCAGTCCATCTCCCAGAGTAAAGTCCACATTTTGTAATACAAAAAAATATTTAGAATTACTGTATGTATATTATGGCTTTGCCTGCACGTATCTATGTGCACCATGTGCCTGGTGCCTGTGGACACCAGAAGAAGGTATTGGATCCTCTGGAACTGGAATTACAGGCAGTTGTGAGTCACCATGAGGGTGCTGGGGACTGTAAGAGCAACACATGCTCTTAACCACTGAAAACATCTTTCTTTTTTTCCTCAAAAAAATTGAAAAAGATTTATGTGTTTTTATGCATGTGGGTATTTTGCCTGCATGCGTATATGCATACCATGTGCGTGCCTAGTGCCCACAGAGGCTGGAAAACAGTGTTGGATCCCCTGGAACCGGAGTTACAGATGGTTGGATGATGTCCTGGGGTTCTTTTGGAAGAACAGACAGTGCTCTTAACCACTGAGCCATCTCTCTCTAGCCCCAGCTCTTTCTTTTAAAAATATTACTTTTATTTATTTATCTGTCTATTTCTGTGTGTGCACATGCAATAGCATAGTTGTGGAGGTCAGGGGACAACTTGTGGGAGCTGGTTCTTGCCTTCTATTGTGTGGGTCCTAGGGATTGAACTCAGGTCATTGGGCTGGGAGGCAAAAGCCTTTACCTGCTAAACCATCTCTCCAGGCCACAAAGCCCAAATTTTCAGTCATGATATATTTCTGAGCCTACTGGGATGACAGTGAAGTCAAGATTCCTGTTAATTCCAGGGCCAGGCACATACATCAAGAGTGCCGCTACAGCATCCCTTTCTTCCCGGCCAAGGCTGTCATTTCCCGACTTGTTCAGCCAGCCACATTACCAGTCTAGTATTACTTTTGGCTGAATGCAATTTCTAGGCATACTGGGACTCTTGTATTTAGTACAAGGCCCTGCACACAGTAGGCCTTCAATAAACATTTGTTGATTGAGTAATGGATGATTGAACCATTAAACGTGATTCCGACGTGCATTGTTATGCGGACTTAGTACACTGTAGTGTTCACAGGAGCTGGAATTTCTGCCTTCTGTTTTTGCTGTGCTGTGTTTGGGGTTCTGAGTCCCTTAAGACAGCGTTTTCTAATCACAGTACAGAGTCTGGCAGTGGCTTTCTCAGGTCCCAAGGGCTGCCTGGTGGTGACAGATATTTTGAGAAAGCTCTCTTCACACCAAGCCAGTCATGCTGCTTGGATACAGGAGCCCCAGGTCCTGGCATTTTAAGCAGTTGTGCTATCCATAGTAGGACCACAGCTCCCAGCACCCATCAGTGTTCATTCCTTACATGCAGGCAGGGCAACTTATGCTCAGGACTCACCTGTGACCAAGGCAGGGGTCCCGAGCTTCCTGATCACACAGCGGACCGGTCCATCCCGGGTGGCACTCACACACTACACTGTCCTTCTCCACGGAGCGACACAGGCCGTGACGACACACAGTGCAGGACTTGCAGCCAGGAGAGACCCCCAGGGACTGTGGGGGGAGGGCCTTGAAATCCTGCAACTCGTTGTTGATGCGCACCTCGTGGATGCAGCCGTGGAAGCCGCCCAGCGGCCTGTCCGCACCCTGGCGTAAGGCTGAGAGGCCCGTGGAGGTGGGGATGCCTGCGGGAGCGGGAGAGAGCCGCAACAGCCTGAGGACACGTCCTCGTCCAGAGGGAGAACACACACAGTGCCTGTCTACAGTCACCACACAGAGCTCAGAGTTCGCACGCCAAAGCCCTGGGCTTATCCTCACAGGGACGTCCATGTGTCCTTGCTTTGGAACTGTTAAAACTCAACTTATCACCAGTTTCTAAATTCAGAGAAAAAATTCTGCAAGAGTCTGTATTTTGAGCTTTCAAAGGAGAAGGGAGAAGGTCTGTCATCTTCTGACAAAGTTCCCCTGGCTTAACTGAGGCCCTCCCCTTAGGCATGGCGTGGGTGGAGGACACTGGATCACCCCGCTGCTCCTGTCCCTAGTTCCTGTTCAAAAGCCCACCTCAGTCTGCTGCAGCCTGGAGAGGAGACAGAGTTAGGGAAGCATCTTGCTTCTGTGAAGCTTTGGGGTTCAAGGTTCCCAGACTACTTTATCACCCTCTGTGCTACCCTGGCATCTTCCTCGGGGCCCTTTGTAGACTCCTGGCAAAGGCCTGATCTTGGATCCAGGGACATCTGCCCTGTGTGCTCTCTCCTTTTACTGTTGGGCAGATAGCTGTGTGTGTGTGTGTGTGTGTGTGCAGCATACATACAGCCCTGGGTTCAATCCCCAGCAACTGCATAAACTGAGCATGGGAATTACATGCCTGTAATCCCAGCACTTAATAGGTAGAGGTGGGAGAATGAAAAGTTCACCGTTATCCCTGGCTGTAGATGAAATTTGAGGCCAGCCTGTGCTATAGGAGACCCTGTCTCAAAAACAAACAAACAAACAAACAAAGCCCCAGTTTTCCTCTCCATCCTTCCTTCTTTCTCTGCCAGTTCCTCTGCAGGCCCCATGTTGCCTGGAAAAAGTGCCCAGTTTTGTCCTGGCCACAGGGTGAACAGGTACAGGGAGGGGAACAACCCCTTTCCTTATGGAACAGCTATGTCCTAAGATGAGTCTGGGCCAGGAACACTCTGTGTCCCCTGCATCTGGACAGCCTGTCCAAAGTGCTAGGCCCTGGGTCCATGCCAGCCCTTGGCTGGGGACACCGGGGCTGAGGGCTGAGAAATCTGCATTGAACAAACTGCTTTGGTGGCTTCGTGTGAATGCATACCTCGGGGAGAGAATCCTGGGCGCTGTTTGGCTGTTTGTCCCCATTAGGGAAGTGCTCCGGACCCCTCCTCCTCCCTCACACTCCCCCCCAGCCCCGATGCTGGTTTTTCTTTTTTGCATAGGATTCAAGATCCATCAGCCTAGGGGCTTCATTTCAGATCTCAGCAGGCAGCTTGTTTTGCCCTTTGTACAACCTTGACCTCAGTGTGGTGCTTCTTGCCACGTCTAAGGGGTAGAGTAGAAGGGCACCGCCCCGACACTTGCAAACTGCAGCAGAGCCTGGACACCCTTCCATCTTCTTCTTACCTCTCCTCACCCCCACCCATCTGCTAGTCCCACAGAGGTCCACCCTTTTTCCTTTATGAACATCTCTCCAGAGTCTGTTCCCCATTTCAGCAACTAGTTTTGTCGTCACTTCCTCCAGGAAGTCTTCCCTGATTGACTTTGGCAGTAGGTGTCAAAAAGACATTGGGGAGACCCCAGCATCAGTCAGGCCTGGGTATCAGTGCAGACACAGAAAGCCAGAAGGGTAAAGGGGGTGGGGCCAGGGAGTGACAGGGAGAGCGTTACCTCCAAGGTAGAGGGGGCTGTTGCTGCCCACTGCTGGTTGCTTCTGCAGCTTCCCCAGGCTCTTGGGGGCTCCCTTGTCTACCACCAGGTTCAGGGTCTGATTTAGCATCACCAGCTCCACACTGTGAAACTGGCCGTCATTCACCGTCTCCACACTGGACAGGAGAGAAAGGAAGAGAGCCAGAGGTCAAGAGCGCTTTGCGGCCGGGCACGGGGCTGTAGTTGGATTTACACGGCTCAAGTCCTGCTTTATGGTCATTTGGAAACCATGGTGAGTTACAGAAGTTGCAAAAATAAAAACAGAAAATACGGCAAGTTACCCATGCTCCTCTTCAATTACTTCTATTTGGCTCTCAGCTCCAGTTTCTATGAGTGATGTAAGGATAAGGTATGCATGTCATGACCCTTGGCCTCTGCAAGGATAAGGTATGCATGTCATGACCCTTGACCTCTGCAAGGATAAGGTATGCANGACCCTTGGCCTCTGTAAGGATAAGGTATGCATGTCATGACCCTTGGCCTCTGCAAGGATAAGGTATGCATGTCATGACCCTTGACCTCTGCAAGAATAAGGTATGCATGTCATGACCCTTGGCCTCTGCAAGGATAAGGTATGCATGTCATGGCCCTTGGCCTCTGCAAGGATAAGGTATGCATGGTACAGGTTGGCGGGTGGAACAGAGATGGAGGCCGCTCCCCATCCTCTCACTGTTGGGCAGAACAAGAGCCAGTCACAGAATCCCCCTGTCTCAGTGTCCTCCCCCACATGGGGGAGAGTAACGTGCCGGAATTATTGGGTGATCAAATTATTGGGAGAGTGTGATATTGGTGATATTTATATTATTTATGAGTGCTAGTTTTGAAAGCACCAAGTTAGATCCCTAGAACCCCCCCAGAAAAAGCCAGGGGCAGCACTGCCCATCAGCAATCCTAGCCTGGCAGTCAGTTTCAGGCCGGTCAGAGATGGTGCCTCCAAAGATGGACAGCACCAGAGGAACCATACCAGAGGGTCTCCTCTGGCCTCCATGTGCACGTGCACGCACACAGAGAACAGTGACAATAGTAACCCACCACAGCCCGTACCCTGGTGATCTTTACTGTAACTTTGATCCTAGGAGAAAGCAAAGGCAGAGGGGCCTGGGATCCACACAAGTCCTCCAAAAATCCAAACTGTAGCTACCCACCCTCCCCACCCTCCCTTCTTCTTTCCCGCTCTGCTCCTCATGGACCTGTCCACTCTTTGTCCCCACCCACACGTCCTGTCTATCATCCATCCACCCATGCTCCCACGGAGGGCTGAGTCATACGGTCTTAGGTGCTGGCGACCAGTAACAAATCATGAAGCCCACACATCTCCTCTAAATCAAACGGCCAACTTTCGAGCATAAAGTCTAGCCAAGCAGCAGGAAAACAAGGGCGAGGCAGGAGCTGAGACACCAGGGTGTGTGGTCCAGGGATGGAGGCAGGAGCTGAGACACTGGGGTGTCTGAGAGACACCGGAGTGTCTGGTTCAGGGATGGAGGCAGGAGCTGAGACACTGGGGTGTGTGGTTCAGGGATGGAGGCAGGAGCTGAGACACCGGGGTGTGTGGTTCAGGGATGGAGGCAGGAGCTGAGACACCGGGGTGTGTGGTTCAGGGATGGAGGCAGGAGCTGAGACACTGGGGTGTCTGGCTCAGGGATGGAGGCAGGAGCTGAGACACCGGGGTGTCTGGCTCAGGGATGGGGGTCTGAGCAGCCAACAGGCTGTGTGGACGGGTCAGAAGCATCTCTTCTGCAGCGCGTCATGAATGAGGGCAGGCAGATGCCGCCCCCTTGCAGACAAGTTGATTAGTATGAAGGAGAGAAAGAGGGCTAAGCCCTCCTTTAGTTTTCTAACCATGTGCAAAAACATGCAGCTGTGTCCCTGACCAGCCCAGAGCTGCTGCTGTCCTGGTAACTGTGCTCCTGGGACCCATCACTGAAAGGAGGGATGGGCTCTTAGCGAACTCAGTTTCAAAGGTTGCGTTCCAGAGCTGTTTTCGGCCAGTCTTTGAAAGAGTCCTGTTTACTTCTTGGTGACCAGGAAGCAAGAAAGAAGGGGCGGGTTCCCAATGTTCTCTGTAAGCCCCCCCCCCCGCCCCCAGTGACCTCGCCACTTCCTAATAGCGCCAGAGATTGGAGCCAGGCCTCATGCTTGGGTGAGCATTAGGCAGTCTCCTGATCAGAGGCAGCTATGAAGCCAGAGTTCCGCTGTGTGGCCTTCTCTTTCTTTCCTTCCAGAACCAAGTAAGGGTCAAGGTGGTCAGGGCAGCTACTTTCCTGTTTTGGATACACTCAGGCACAGCAAGCAGCACTGTTAGCTCCTTCCTGGCTGTTAAGACCGCCCCCTGTCCCTTCCTGAGCTCTGTGGGGCCGTCCGGGGCCTTGGTGTACGGTTGAGGACCACCAGGCTGCAGACAGTGCTCACAGCAGCTATCGCGGTAACAGGGCTGCAGTGACAATTCTCTGCCCCAGAGACTGTTGGGCTCCCCTGGCTCCTGTCCTATCCGTCCTTAAGAAAGGTGTAAGGGCCAGAGAAATGGCTTGGAGGGCAAAGAGCTATGTTACAGTCAACACCTGAGGTTGATCCTAGAATCCTCGTAAAGCCAGACGCAGTAGTGTGTATCTACAGTCTCAACGTTTCAGGGAGATGGAGGGTGGAGACAGGAGAGCCCTCAGAAGGTCACGGATCCACCAGCCTGGCATAACCAGGAATAAACAAGACAGCCAGTATCAAAGTGGTCGGGAAGACCGAAACACGGGGTCGTTCCCTGACCTCCACAAGCATGCCCTGGCGTGCCCATGCCTGCCCTCACGATCGCAGATGCCAAACAGAGATTTCTGTCAAAGTTGTAAACAATGGTTTTCCAAATCAAAATATCAGTGGGAAAACGGCTATACTGCTAACAACAACAACAACGACAACAACAACAAAGACAGTAAAAGTAAAAACCAAGCTCAGCCTTTATGTTTGCTCTAAGAGAAACGGCCATGCTGCACTGCAAGCTCAGGTGATCAGTGATCGGCTCCTGGAGAGATCATTAGGGATTTCAGGGGAGACGAGGGGCCTGAGAGTCTTTGATTGTCCACTGGGGCCAGACAGTAGCCGTGGCGGCAGTGCTGTAGCTGCCATTGTCAGGCTGGAGGGCTCCTGCCTAGGGCTGCTATGGCCGCAGGCATTGCCAGAGGGGCCCACGGTTCTCTCCGGTGTTTGTGTGCACGTGAGCGCCTGCACGTGTACACGTGCACCAGTTGTATGCCTGGTGCTTCCTGGAGCCAGAAGAGGATGTTGGATCCTAGAACTACAGTTACAGTGAGCTGGATGCTATGGTTTCTGGGAACGGAAAGTGTCTTCTACAAGAGCAGGAAATGCTCTTACCTTCTCTTGTCCTAGTGGCGGTGGGTGGACCATGCAGAAAGGGCAGGAGCTGAAGATCTTCATTTAACCCTGACAAGCCCACAGGCAGAAGCCACATCTTTCCTCATTTGGAAAGGAGAGACTCTCGCTGCCTAGGGAATTAGAGTGCCTCCCGAAGAGTCAGGACTTAAGCTCATGTCTCCCAGCTATGGGAGGAACTGCAGGCCACTGTACAAGAAAGATGCCAAGAGTGGAGATGCCAAGAGTGGCCAATAGGTGGCGACAGAGCCCTGCAGGAACAACGAGTTCCTGTGATTTCTTTAGGTGAGCAGCCTGGGCCTAGGGACCCCACTCTGGCAACTGACTCCTGCACCCTAGTAACAATGCGGGGGTGGGGGGTGGGGGTGGTGGTTAATGGAAGCCTATCCTGTGTCTAAGGCCAAGCTCTTCCCATTCTGGGATTCCTCTGAGCAATCAGGCTTCCCAGCCCTCCAACAGGAGTGACCATGTTTGCTACTTCATGTGTGAGGATCAGATGGGACCAAGACCTTGGCAGTGATGGTGGCAACTCAAACTGCCAGGGTAGAGCTGACTCGTGCATGGAGTTCTGAACCTTAAAACCTTAAAAAAACCTAAGATACAGCTCCCCCGAAACCCCGAATTTCCAGTTTTTCTTCATAGTCTATAGCTCCTATCTCACAACTCCACCCACTGGAGTTCTAGTTAGATGCCCTTCCTGAAGGCTCTTTGGGTAGGGGAGTCCCATGGAAAGTCTCCATACTGAAGGCCTGGCCTTTCCTGGGGCAGGAGAGACCCAGCTGGGCTTGAAGTGTCTGCCTTGTGGCCTACGGCGGAATCCTGACATACTTCCCCACTTCTTATGACTATTGGGGGGCCGGAGCAGCGTCAAGGATGGGCAGAGGGAGGCCCTGGAGCCCAGTTGCTCTAGAAGGATGAAGCCTGCAGGGGCCCTGGCAGCTCCCTCTTTCATGGGGCTAGCTCATGGGGTCTCAGGGGACAGAAATCTGTAGGCTATCAACTCTCCCGCTGGGTCAGCTTTGGTTGGTGGTGTGGCTTTCATTTGAGACTGACATGGCCTTTCAGGCGGCAAGAAGTCACCGCAGTGACTCAGAGGAACGGCCTTTTGTCCTTTCAGTTGCTGTCAGCTCTGAGTAGCACAACACTCACAGAGTGCATCTCCCGCCCTGCCCTGTGGAAACGCCCTTCTTTATCTTCCAAACAGAGCTATTTAGGCCTTGATCACAAATGTCCCCACAGCAGGCTGGAGAGTCTCCAGGGAGGCCTGTGTAGCCACTGTCTGTGAACATGTGTGCCTTCTGTGTGGGAGATGCTTAACCTCATGTCCCCCACACTCGGCCCAGGTGCCTGATAGATGTTTACCAAGTAAGTCAGTGAATGAGAGATGACACTACAGGTTGAACATCCCTTTATCTAAAAACTAAAAATCCAAAAGACTAAAAAAAAAAAAAAAAAAAAAAAAAAAAAAAAAAAAAAAAA
>NC_034603.1:4477927-4480088 GCF_900095145.1 Mus pahari | reverse complement strand
TTGCTGTCCTATCCCTGGTATCTTCAGATTCATTTCTTCTGGGGTAAGGACTGAAAATGTGTATTTCTGTATTTTCACCACATTCCTAGGTGTCGTCACCTCAGGACTACACTCTGCTCTCAGAATCACTAATTCCTTCTTCCCACTGTACCATGTCTGGGCGTGTGTGTGTGTGTGTGTGTGTGTGTGTGTGTGTGTGTGCGCGTGCACGTGTGCACGTGTGCATGTGCGTGTGTGTATGATATGAAGACTGGATTCAGGAGCTGCATGCAAGTTAGATAAACACTCTTCTACTGAGCTATACCCTCCAGCTCAAACTGCTGTTTGGTTATTTAGCTTTTTTGAAGCAGGGTAGTTCTTGCTGTTCTGGAACTCACTATGTAGACAAGGCTGGTCCCGAACTCACAGAGATCTGCACACACTTCTCAGCCTGTGGAGCACTGGAACTAAAGGCCTTCACTACCGTCACCAGCTCATACCACTGGCTTCAACCAAGGCTTTTCAAACTGGATTTGCTAGAGGAGAACCAGAGGCCTGGGTCTGGGCAACTTCAGGGCAGTTCTACCTTATTGTAGACTAGGACAGTCTAAATACTGAAAACTTGTGAGCACCATGGGGTTTCTGACTCTGGAAGGTTATCTCGGATGAGGGACACTCACTGCGCCCTTTACTAAACAGCAGGAAACATTTAGAGTGAGTGAGCCTGTCTGTGTGAGGCGGCACACGAGGGAACCACTGCACAGCAGTCATGTTAAATCACATGCTCCAGTCTGCTGTCTCCTAAAAGCTTGTGTGTGCAAGGCTTGGGCCAGAGTCTGTGATGCTGCTGGGAGGTGGTGGAACCTTCAGGACGTAGGGTCCATGTGGGAAGCCCTCTGCTCACTGAGGGGCATAGGCTGAAGGGAATGATGAGACCCTGGGCTCCTCTTCTCTCTTTGCTTCTTAGCTGCCATGAAGTGAGGAGCTTACTCTAATACATGCTTCCCACCATGATGAGAAAGTCAAAGCAACGAAGCCAAATGACCATGGACTGAAATCTCTAGAACTGCGAGCCAAGAGAAACCTTCCCTCTCTATAAGTTGGTTGCCTCTGGTATTTTGTTACAGCTGTAGCAAGCTGCCCAACCTACAGGGTGACTTAAGGAGACTTAGGTGTAGGAAGCACACTGTCTTTCAGGACAGTTTGAAAGTCATTTAAGCATCCTGTTCCCCGGGTGCTCTTGAATTTCCTCTCCTTGAATTGCATGCTAATCGTCCAGCTTTCTTTCTTAAACTAATAAAAGATTAGGATGACATTTTGAAAAGGGCACCTCATTAAGCAGCCTCATCTCCATTGGAGCACCTGGCTCCATGCACAGTAGCCAGCTGGCCATTTATCTTATGGTAATGAGGTGTCATCTCCCACATGGGCCTGCCTTCCTTTCCTGCCTCTAACCCAAGTAGCACCTTTCTCCCGCCCACCTGCCACTGTGTGAGAGCTGTGTCTGTGTGGGACAGGAGGCCCCAGAGTCACCTGGTATCTGCTCTGTAGGAACAGATTCTGTGGCCAAGAGGGGAGGTCTTTACCTGTACACCGTGGTTGGAGGGGCGCTCAGGCTGTCATACACCAGCCTCACGTGGCCCTGGTACAGCTCCAGTGCCAAGGGGTCATTGTCTCCCTTGTAAAGAAGGATGCCATTGTCCTTGTCAGTGGCCACCTAGGGGAGAGCAATCAGGGTGTGTGGGTTAGGACTTACCCAAGCTCCAACCTCACCTGACCCATGCCTAGCACCCTCTTCAGACGGCTGCCTCGGAGCGTAGACCAGATTAGAATTCAAATCCATGTATCTTTCCCCATCTGGCCTTTCTACTGCGGAAGGCAAGACTCAAGTTTATATTCTAGCAAATGCGAGCTGAGCTAACTGCTTAGACAAATGTGCACTGAGCATGTAATATCAGGGTCACATTGAGCATGTACTGTGTGCTGTGACATCAGGGTCACATTGAGCATGTGCTGTGTGCTGTGACATCAGGGTCACATTGAGCATGTACTGTGTGCTGTGACAGGGTCACATCGAGTATGTGCTGTGTGCTGTGACAGGGTCACATTGAGCATGTACTGTGTGCTGTGACATCAGGGTCACATTGAGCATGTGCTGTGTGCTGTGACAGGGTCACATTGA